>NC_064877.1:41520000-41525000 GCF_943734665.1 Anopheles aquasalis
GGGGGGGGGTTGCTGCTCTCATTTTATAGAAACACTAATATTTATCTTAATTATTCTCATTTCGTTCCGGCAACCGCTGGTTCCCTGGTCCGGGAGGGGGATGCCAATGTACGCCCGGTCGTCGATACCGGGGTCAGTGCAAATCGGTAGCAGCTGATAGCAGCAACAGCACTAGCAGCAGCAACGTCGCGAATGCTGATCGGCCTCGTACTCACTCATGATGATCCATCATGCCAGCTCGTACAGCTCATTAGGTGAGTGGAGTGCGCGCACGCCTCGATCAAGGCGCCCCTGATCTCTCTCTCTCTCTTTCTCTTCCTGCCTTCCACGAAGGACGAATCTTGGCATCGTACAGGCCCCCAATCTACCCAACAGAACCACAAACCAAGCGCCAACAAATTACCACCACCTCCATCGCAAAACGATCTCCTTTACCTCCTCCAGTTCAGCGCGCTGATTTGCATAATGGACTTTGCTTATTGCAGTTGCACGAGAGGATACTCAGTGGCGTCGGTGATCGTTTGCAGTTCCCTTCCCGCGTTTTTTTTTTTGACTGTCCATCATCGATCGGTCGATCGTTTGCTGGCGCTGCTGCTCACAAATTATGAACCTTTGCATGATATGCTCCCGTTGGTGTAGTGCTTCTGCGCTCGCCCTGGCCTGCCGGTGATGTGAGGCACACCTTCTCGGTCACTTATCATCACTTGCGCGGTGCAGCGGTGATCGCGTTGAAGGCGATCAGATCGGCACGCAACATCGCCACCGCCACTGTTCATTATGGCGTCAGGTTGTTAATTAACGATCATTTTCGTGGAGCGCCGGTGAGGCCGGTAACACGTTGCACCAGCTACGACCCCGATTAAGGAACGATTTCGAGTATTTGAGTGCAATGAAAGGTCGGTTCTGATCGCGCGTTCAGTAGGATGATGAGTTGGATCCATTCGGAGCGCAATTGCTGGCTAATGATCGGTTCCAGGTTGCAGTGTATCCGGTCCAATCCAAGGGGTAACCTTATCCCTAATACACTCCTTTGTGCCGTAAAGCATCATTATGATATGCATCGCGAAGTGATCTCCTCCCTAGCTAGCGAGCTGTTTTTTTTATGCTGCTTGCCGTTTTATGGGTCATCCACATTTCGGTTATGAGGATATAAAACATGCTCCCCAGCATCTGCTGCGACACTCAGTAGGAGAGCACGGGGAGGATAGAGAGAGAAAGACAGAAAGAGAAAGAGATGCTGCTGTTGATGCTTCTGCGAGGCTGTTAAATCGGGTAATCTACGTTCCAAGTCACACAACAACAAGTGAACCTTTACTTCCGGCCTGGGGTCTGGGCTTTCTAATTAGATGACATTCGGATTTAACTCCCACCGCGCTCCTCTGTTTGTGTTTCTCAAATCACCTGCAACCCATCATCAGCCAACCTGAGCTGAGCCATAAAATGGCGTTTGAATCACACCACGATCGGGCCGCGATCATGTTACCATCACCATCATCGAATCGAACCAAGCGCTCCCTCTGCCTTCTCTTTCTCCATCAAAGCATTAAATTGATGATCGGGCTCAATTTCGGATCGATCCACGGAACCCCCCCGTTACCACCGGAGCACCACGCGCCCCCGCAAAAAAAAAACCGTTGACGATCCAAACGTGAACGACCATCATCATTCACGGTGCAGCGAGTTTGTGGCCGATGCTGATAACACACCACACGAGAGAGTCACAACACGCGTGTTAAATGACCACCATCATTAAGATATCTTCATCGTGATGAAACAATCACGGCCATTCGTGAGCGCGAGTGAGGCTCTTTTCTATGAATGAATGTCCGTCCGTCCTCCGGGACAGGAATGTGGCAGCCAGCCACTCGTCGCAACTCCTTAGCTAATCAACAACACTCGACGCCAGAGAGCCGTTTGCCTACGACAAAACTCATCGGTTTGGGGCTATTTGAGCATCGAGGTCCCATCATCGAGCTCGTTATGGTCCGCCAGGGAACGCTCGATCGGTTTTGATGTTTCGATCGTCTCGCCGCAGATAACAAATTGCGCGGTCCAATAGGTTTTTTCGTGTTTTCTTTCCTAATTTTTGGAAGGGAAATTAGTTACGATTTTGATGCGATTCGTTCCGCTGATTTGATTGGTTGGTGATGGTGACAGCTGCGCAAGTGGGCGCTAGACTCACGCTGGAGTGTCACGGATCGCAGAGGAAGAGCCGCAACAGAGGGGTTTTTTTTTCTGAGAATTTACAATCCACTAATAATCGACATTTCGCGTAATTAGAGCATCGCATCGTGGCCATCGCTGTAATTGGATTGGCAAAATGGTTGTCAAACGAAACATTCGAGCCAGATAAACGGATCACTTTCACCAGGATCGGCGAAAAGAAGAGGAAAACCGACATTCGCTACATCGTCCACCAGTTGCACTCTTTCGCAGTTCTGTGGAAATTACCAAAAAATAATTTAAAAATTCCAGAGCAGAACCGCAACGGAACGCAACGGAAGATAATATTTCATTTTAATATTCATTTCCTTCGGGCCAGTTAGGAACAAGGTTCGCCTGAAGGCAGCGTGCTCAGCGCGCAGAAATCAGCATCCGGCGTGTCCGTTGTGTTCTGCTGGCATGGCTGCAGCAGTTGAAGCTTTACAATCCCAAAATTGGCAAATAACAAATGGCGGTGCCAAGTGTTTTCACACCTTTTGCTCGATCTGCCGTCGTTCCTAATCCCCGCCGTCACCGCTCGGGGGCTGTTGGGATTAGGCCGAGTCAAGAAGGCCGTCCAGACGTGTCCACTCAATCATTTGCACCTTTGGCTCTCGTGCCACCAACAGCAGCAGCAGCAACAGTAATCGATACGTTTGTTTTGTGGAATGTTGATTTAACACCTTTTTGGCTTCTACCGAGCGGCCATGGTTGGTCGATCGAGTGTCACTTGATCACTGCGCCTGTGGTGAATGGTCCGTGGGTCTCTTTCACGATTGTCACTGCGGAGTGAAGTGTTCCAGAGAGAGAGAGAGAGAGAGAGAGAGAGATGCTGGTTCAGGTTTAGACACTTAATTGAGTGTGAAATTGAACTTTCTTTTAAGCTCAGAGATCAGCAAAGGATCAGTTGGTACAGTAATCATCCCTGGCGGTGTAAGGACCACTCACAGAAGAATGCGAATCCCGGCCAACAGTGCCGACTTCCCCTCTGTAAAACAGAAAACAAAAATCCGCACAAATCGGCACGGAATTGACGGAGTTTTGTGGTGAGAAAATGGCAAAAAATGGGAAAAGTCAAATCACTTGCACATGTGCGAACGGCTTAAAACAACAGCCTCCGGGCATGGGCTCGGCGGAATACAGAAGCGGAAAAGCCATTCCGCTGGTCGCCAAGAATTGGCAGGACGTGGAGACCAATCGCCGCTAACCTGTGGCCGGGACGTCGTCTGCAAAAATTGGAGGAGACCGTGCTGGAGCTGGTCGGCTGGCATGTGGGGCGGGGGGGAAACTAAATTAGCATAAATTAAAATATAAATTGCTTGTCCGAGTCCCCGCGAGTCCCGCGTGAACGGTGCGGCGAAACCTGTGGCCATTATTTTCGAAGAACCGATTTTAGGGGCGAAATCGTTCGCCCCAAAAGCGTCGCCTGTGTTTCGTGCGGTGCCGGGGAAGGGTAGCACGGGTATGTGATTGCGACCAGTGCGACCGATGGACACGTAAGTGGGGCGCAGGCACAATTATCGGACCGGGACATGTTGACGAAAGTGCGGCGGCAGTGCGCGACTGCACGGAAAGCTCCTCTCAGCAGACCGCTCTCTGTACCTCCAGCGCAGACGTTAACGAGGTGCAGAAGTGCGCTGACGATGGCAGTGAGAGGGGGGATGCTGCACTTCGACTGCACAGTCGGGACCGCTCTGCTCTGTTAAAGTCAACAAAACGACGCTCTTAAGCCTAATTCCGCCACTTCGGTCTCTCACTCACTGGCGAGACCATCCTGAGGGCCTTTGGGTCCCTGCGGCGGCAGAAGAGAAGAGATGATTGACGAGGTCCAACTAGGTACCAACCACCGGTGTCCCCTTCCCTGGTCTCCGTGAAAGGTGTCTGTATGTAACGTGTGCATGCATCCGGCGCATCGGCTACAGCATCGTCATTATCTGGCGGGCTAGCTTCTGGCGCCCATTATATTGGGCCACTAGTGTTGGCGCTGCCGGGTTACAACTTACGATTTCTCACTTTTGCGAACACGACGACGGTCCGCGCCGCCGTTTATGATCGCAACTTGTGCAGCCATTTTGCTTATGATTTATTTGCACAAAAAATGGCCTCATCGCAGCAGCCACAGCGGCAGCAACAGAATGTCATGTTTTTGAGGTTGTTTTTGAGATCTCGTTGGAAAGATGAGCTTCTTGCAAGTGGTGCTGAGTGTTGGGTCCGGGCGTATTATTGAGGCAAAAGTGTAGAGGTGGCAGGGTAAGCAGAATGGTTTTAAAAGTATTTTTCATTCACTTATTATGCTCATAACTTAACACAAAATAAATATTATCCTTCCTGGAATTATCGTTTAATTTATACATCGTGTTTACAACCACAAATTCACAACATACAGAATATAATTTCTGTAAATTGTTGACTATAGCAAACAATAGTAGAGACTAGTAGATATTAGACTATCGGCGATATACTAAGTAAGCATTCGATAAATACTAAGTAAACAACCTTCATTACGATCACAAAGGGATCCTACACAGTCCGCTACTCAATTAACAGCATCTTAATTGCTCCCTTGATGAGCAGATCAGCAAACCACGGGTAATGGAAACCCCTTGCAAACTAATTTCTTGCACTCGCACATCTCTCTTGCCCTCCCATTTCACGGGCGAGCGCTCGTTATCGTATTCATCTTCATTTGCCACGCTATCTCGTAGGCGCATTCGCATTCGCAGGCACAGGAGTCGAGGTCGGAGTCGGAGGTGTAGGTTGCAGGCCGTAGGAGCAGCGCTATCCGATACGGTATCGCT
>NC_064877.1:41535000-41540000 GCF_943734665.1 Anopheles aquasalis
TAGAAAGTTTGCAATCAGCTCGAGCATTTCTTCACCATTTGTTTTTTTTTTTGGGTTGGAGAGATCGCTCTCTTTAACGTCTGCAAATTGATTTGGAAGCATCCAGATCTGTCTCTGTGTGTACATAACCTCAAAACGGGTGTGCGTGGCAGCTAAAAACGGTAACATAAGTGTTGCTCCTGGTGCTGCTGCTGCTGCCCAAAACGTGAAAACAACTTCATCGCGCCACTCGCACACGCGTTCACCAATTAATTCGCTCTCCATAAATAACCGGCCAGCCAGCCCCATATTGGCCATGTCGCACCGAAAAAATGTGTAAATATAAAAAAAAGGTAAAATACCCAGATGCGTAAAGGATAAACGGACTTCCACCGGAGGGGAGTCGCAACTCCAACCAGCCCGGCCAGTCAGCCTCATCTCATGTTGCGCAGACGCGTTCGCGTTACCATGTTTCTCGCGCAGAGCAACAGCAACAGCAACAGCAGCAGCAGCAGAGAGAGAGCGAGAGTTCCCGCTGGTTTTGGCGCGCCCGAAGATCCGCGTTCCTGCAAGCAGAACCAAGATTAACGGCCGCATGGAATCGGCCGCCAGTTGAATGTCTGGTTGGAAGTGATACCTCACGGCAAACCAAACACGGCCGGCCCCACCACCCCCTTCATCCCATTCGTTCTGTCACTTATCGCTCGTCTTAACCCTCGATGTGTGTGCGCGTGGAAGAGGAGCATGGATTGGGATTTTCATGATTTTTGGAGCCCCGGAACATGCTTATGACATTGTAGTCATATCATGACATCATATTTTACACTTTAACGTATCTCTCGCTTCCTTCGCTGACGCGGTGCATAGTAGGCGCTCCAACGTCACCTCCCGAGTGATCCCGAAGAGTCCCAGCAGGCTTGGGATCCAGCAATCTCGGGTGGACGACGGATCGGAGCTGCGATGAGGTGTGAAGGCGCACAAAGGGCGCGGACGTGAGGTGCGTGAAGGCGAGAAGAGAGCATCGAAGGAGAAGACACAACAAGAACGGATCAGTAACGGGAAGGGGAAACTGCAAGGAGGGAGGGAGGAAAGTCAAACATAGGCTCAATTTAACGCGACGTTTAATAATGATGTGGAAATTAATATGTTGGATGGTAATCTCTTAATAACATCTTCTGAGAATTCTTCGATTCAGGGTGGATGGGGTAGGAGGGGGGGGGGGGATGGGTGGAGTGCGCCTCTTGCTCGCCAACAGGGGCGTCGAAATCGTGATTGTGGACTTTGGGTTTTTCGAAGTTCTCTCTCGCTCATTCTCTCCGGCGTTCGTTCCCATATTCTATTCACCTTCTTCAAGGAACGCATCGCGAGCCACGGGGCGCATCTATTTAGTCTGTATGCGAGCGTGTGTCTGTGCGTGGTACTTGGAGCTAAGCTCCTCGTCACCAAGGGCACTGCCTTGTGCCACCCTAATCAGGCCACACTATGCTACATCCCTTTCAATGCTCCAACCTGCATTCGCTCGTTGCACGCTCTCTCTCTCTCTCTCTCTCTCTCTCTCTCTCTCTCTCTCTCTCTCTATCTCCGCCTCTGTCTCTCCATTCTTCTGGCATATCTGGCGACCAAGATCTTCAACGGTCGCTGTGTGTAAATAGAGCCTCTGACACTGACGCTGCGGCCTCGGACAAGTGAGACACACATACCCCATTGTCCCTCACGGTTCTGGCTGGCCAGTTGGTCTTCTCCGCCTCGTCCGCCGTCGTACCGGCCGCCGTAATATGATCAAATTAGTTTTGATATCGTGATAAGCGCGCTCATAATTTTCCGCCTCTGTTGCCTTCACATTACCGTTCGTACCGACGCGATGACCACCGTTCGACCCGTCGACGCGTCGGTCAGTTGGTCACGGTACGCCGTTGATAGTGGCCGTTTTGTGTCCCCGGCCGTGGTGGTAGCCGTTGGCCACGGTGTTTAGCGTCGCAATGATGCGAATGTGACGGGGGTCCCAACATGATGTACGACGGGACTCTGGCACGAGAGGACCAGGCACGGTGTCATACTGTCACCACAGAAGACTTTCTGCGAAAAGGAGCACCGTGACAGATGCACCGTCCGAACAACGAGCACCTGATTGTCAATTGTGATTGCCGCGGGCTGGGCCTGTCTCGCTGCTCTTGTAGCTTCACTCCACCGTCGAGTCGTCGCCATTATGCGTAACGCCTCTATCGTTGTAATGCCATCTGGAGCGAGTGTCCTTCAACCACTTTTGGTTTGTTGGCAACCACTTTGCATACATGCCTCCGGCATCTAGGCGCGTTTGTTCATTAGTGGCGTCGTGTAGTACACGGTTTCTTAATTTTTAATTGGAGGCGTGAAACAATTACCGGGCGTACAAGTGCCATGTAACACACAATGTCAATAACGCCAACCATACCATGCCATGCTGCTGCGGCAGATGAGACCCGAGGACGCGAGCTCGCAAAACAACAAACAACAAAACAGAAAAAAAAGTCAAACCCTGCGAAGTGCTGCTTACATAAATGGTAATAAAATTAAAATAATTAAATTAAAACCGGCAACATTAACACAATGTCTCCACCGCGGGAGCAAAGAGAAGCCCTGGACCTGGTGCACGAGCGCGCGCACACTCGCGTCTCTCGGTGTCAACCTAATTGAGTGACAGGTACCGAACGTGTTTAATAAACATTTTGACGTGCCATTCGTTCGACGTGAACGTGAACGTCACCGGGTAGCCAGTCGTCACTATCTTCTGATCATGAAGAGAAGAGAAAAAAAAGGACACCAATATTATGCGCCTCTTGATAGCCAATAAAAGATAACGGACGGACAGACGGACGGTGCTCGAGGGTGCGATGCAAATAAAGAATGTCTTAAGTACTCCGGCTCCGGCAAACCGTACACACTAAACGTGGCGGCGCAACAGGCGTAGTAATTATTTCAGCTTCTGTCGTGCGTACGTCAGCGGGCGAGTGTGCGTGGATGCTTGAAGCTCGTGGCTGATCGACGAACGTCAGCAGCTGATTTGAGCTGCCACAGAGCCGCAGAATGGCCGGCATAAATCTTTCTCCCCTCTCCAAACGGCCATAGCGATGCCACCGGACATGCAATGTGTCAGCTTTAATCATGGTTTCCAGTGGAGGGCCGACAGCACAGTGTTTGACGTTTATCAAACGGTGTGCTGCTGCACTCAGCACTGCGAAGACTCGGTGTCCACTGTGTGCAAAGGAAATTAGTTTCACGCGATTGAATTTGCGAAGCATCCGGATCCGATAATGTTGATCAGTGCCAGCGTGGCCTTATAGTTTGGTAGATGAGCAATCGAATTGAACCGTGGGGGACAGGCCATGCGTAGCAAGGCGGACTGACCAGCTAACCAGCTGCCAGTTGAGCTAACCAGCTGAGTTTCCTGTCATCCATTTTACGTTACTGACTGACCGGAGGGATATCGTGGTGCAAAGGTGATGCAAAAACTACGCCACCTCATCAGCACGGTCATTGGATTGGTTATGATTTGCAATAATGTTGTACTCCTCGTCTGGTGTATTTCATTTTTTAGAGCACGAAACGAAAAGTTTCACCTTCAATCATTCACAACAAAATCAACAAGCAAGTTTCACAAGAGAACAAGGGGGTGGTGCGGGTCAGAATGTGCATAACTCTTACCCAATTACAGCTGACAGTTTTAAGAGCCCAAAGTAAAGGATATCTTTCCGTCTGCATCGGCCGGTTGTGGGTCAGCCTGGTTGCACCACCTCGAACACTGAAGATGGTTTCATCTCCCCTTCGCAAAAGATAAACAGAGCTTGCTGTGTTTATGATGAAATTTACACACGAATTTTATTGCTTTCCAAAGGCCTTAAACCACCAATACTGGGTCGCGTTGGTTGAGGTCGAGGGACGCGCGCGCGCGCTCGCACCGCCACGGGGTCATAAACAAAAACCAACACAAACCAGGGTCCAAGCGACCAGGCGAATGCATCATCTCGGCGCCTTAATCTCTCAATCATTAAGTTCCTTCCGTCTTCACTGCTCGCTGCTGCTGCTCGTCGTACAATATCTCATTTTGGGGCCCAAAAAGCGGGTTTTACAGAGGATGCAGTAGAGTTTCGCGTTGGTCGCGCGAGTGGCCAGCTTGCAAACGGCAGTTGCAATTATGACGCGTCCTTTTCGACGCGAAATTCCGCAACTGGAAGGACGCACGCACGTCTCGACACAGTGCGATCAATGGGTGCAGATCGTAGATCGAGAGCGCTTTTTTGTTTCGTGGTGCGGCGATTCGGTTTTATGGGAGGCTTCTTAATTAACCGATACAGATTGTTCGAAAGTAATTTCAGATAAGTCACTTCGGTGCGGCGCGTCAAGTCGGCCCCAGAGGCCTGGCACCACTTCCTGTCGGAGGAGATGGCGGAGGATGTTAATGATGGGCCTGATGAGAATGATGGAAATTGATGCGAACGGATCCCATCGATCGATTAGGTGGCGGTGGTGGTGGTGGTGGTGGAGAAGATATCGTTTGGCTCAGAAGCAGCAGCAGCAGCAGCAGCTGAAACGACACATTTCGAGTTTATCGTTCCGTCGAAATCGTAAACCGAACTTCTGCGTTTAGCTTGGGACCGCTTGGGCACCGAAATCAGGACCGAAGGTGTGGGGACCATCGAACATTCAGACACACAGGGCCATCACATGGTACGGCACGTTTTCGCGCGGCACTGCGGCTGTAGTTTGCTGTTTCGTTTTAAGGCGAAGCACAAAACCATAAAATGCGATCCCCATTACGACGGGTGACTCATTGTGCAGGGGGTGGGGCTGCTAGCATTGTATTCTTGGCATTGTATTACGATCGATTCCCGAAATTGATTTTTTGTGTCTTGTCTTGGGCCCGACACCAGGCCGCGTGCCGATACTGGATGTCTGTTTCTGTGGTTTTGTTAGTATTCGATGATATTCTACGTGTGGTCGTGTGCTTTGGTCGCAGCTACTAGTGTGATGTCCTAATTCTGTAT
>NC_064877.1:41545000-41550000 GCF_943734665.1 Anopheles aquasalis
CCCTGGTGCTGGCACAGGAGAAGCGCATGTTAGGCCACTTTCATCTGAGACCAAGTCACGTTGAAAAGGTCGCAGCAATTCAACAAAGCATCAAAGAAAAGTTGGAATATTAAAGAGTGCAGTGCGACCACGGCGTCTCGAGGAGCGAGACAGAAGGCAGGGAAGGAGGAGATGAGGAGAGAGGATTCTTTTTGAAGAAATGAACCATAAAAATATAAGAATAAAACGCACTCCACGCTGCACGGAAAAGGGACACGCTGTCTTGGAAAGAAAAGGGATAACTTTGAGCTCGGTGCTGGCAGAGCGTGGCCGGCTATCCGGTATCCGGTAGCGCAGAGCGATGATGATGCTGCATCCCGTGCAGCTAGCAGCTAGCTAGAACTCCGCTGCTAGAACTCCGCGGGGAAAAGCTCGGAAATGCTCAATGAATCGAGAGATGGTGTCCAAGATCCCCATTGTCGCTGCTCATAAAAACGGCTGCGGAAGCAAAAGTTTCCCGAAGTACGTGAGCCAGTGAGCCGTTCTGGGGTCCGAGTTTCATTCGGTGATTTATGTACGCTGGAGAATGTACCATAATGCAGCTTCTTTTACGGCTACGGGGTTGACATTAACATTGTAGGAAATCGTATCGCAGAACATTATCTAACGTGTGGCCGTTGTTCGAAGGATGTGTCCGGGATCCCAAAGGAAGTGCTTGAAGATGACAACAACAGGGCATTTGATTCCAGTTCGATCGTCATCGGGGTATGTGTAATCCGAAATGAATACTTGTTTTTCCTTGTTTATGGCAATATTTTATTGTATTGATGATGAAAACTATTTCCCATTTGTGATCTTTTTGTTTCCTGAACAGAAATCAGGGCATGAAAAGTGAAACAAATGCATCTTAGAATTGTCATAGCTAGTTTAATTTTTAAAAACTGAACGAAATGCTGTTAAATATTGTAGATGCGTTTGTGAGAAAATATTCCTCTTCTTAACAAACTATGTTGGATTTTGAAGCATTTTAAAGAACAATCAAGGATCATCTAATTGCAAATTAAAGAATAAGTTTGTATTAAAATACTGTTTTCGCTCATTGATTGTTGATTGAACGATTGAACAAGCTACATATTGCTTGATAGATCATAACGACATGCAAGAAATGTTGCATCCAGCTGGAACAAACTACGAAAGATGTATTCTTAAATACGATAACAAGCATTTAATTTAAATTCATTGAAACAACATACAACTGCGTAAAATATATATTAGAACGACCGATCAATCATGAGAATGAAACACAAGTACAACACTTCTTTCCGTCGTCTAGAAGTTTCCAATCATTTAAATGTAATCGAAATCAACCAATGATGAGGAAATTGTTTGCTGCATCAATCAAACTAAGTCGTATAATAAAGAGTGAAATATTGAAGTTGCATTTCAGTGGATTTCCTTTGCGCAGGATAAACAAAGTATATTCGACAACGAATTTGTGGTTAACTGGTAAATGGATGTAATTTGAGAATGTCACAAACGAAATTGTCCATTATTTGCTGTTGCAAAGAGCACCGCATCCTGCCTATGATGAGACCGTGCTCATATCATTCGGCATCGCAATACCCTAGCATCGATCTAAGAACATCCGCAAGGTGACACGAACTCGAAGCGAATCTGCAACGCTTCATGCCATCGCCACTCCAACACACGACGAGAATGATGAAATGGATTCTTTCTGTTTGCATTGGTATTCCACAAAAACCTTATTTACCCACCGAGTATCAGCAAAGCAAATTGAGTAAATCATCGAGAACCTACTCTCCTCCGTATGCTATTCCCCTGTGCGGTACGATATCGGTAAGCGATGCTGCACCATTTGAATCGCCGGCGTTATGATGGGACCCCTGGCGCTTACAGCATATCTGCGCCACATCAACAGTTACATCGATCTGCCTCTCTACCTCTCTCCTCCGAACTACCGCAGCACCCCGGGTGACGCACCATCGATGATGAGATGAGTAAACACTTTCCCGATCTGGCCGATGATCGTATTTACCATTTTCCCAAGCACGCACGCACGCATTGTGGTGGTGACGCACACCTTGGGCATGGAATGCGGTGTACCGGCACTGCGCTGCGGTTACCCGATCCAATTACCCACGCTCTACACAAATAATTTAAACCACTTTGCCCTTCCCCTCCCCCCTTGGCCCCCACCAAACGGCCAACCTACCAACCAGCCTGATTCAATTATCGCACCGGGCGCCCCCCCGAAATTCCATTTGTGTCCCCATTTTTGGGCCAACCCATTTCGGTTAAATGGTTTCGCGGGGCGCAAGGTGTAGAGCGGTGGAGAGGGCCTCTCGACCGCCTCGGTGAGAGTGGCAGTGTAAATGTTTTCCCAGTGATTAAGATTTTAATTGGGTTTATCGGTTGCTGCCGCTGCTGTTGCTGTTGCTGGTGGTCGATTGCTTGACGCCACCATCTCGACGCCATCGCTTAGGTGCAGACAATAGGCGTCCACCCTCCTGTACTCCTGTACTGTCGCCTGTGCTGGTAATCATCATCACCATCACCATCGTCGTCGATGATGATGATGATGATGATGATGATGTACATCGGACATCCACTCTGGCCGTGGCCACCGCCAGCACCTGCCAACCGGCAACAATGTGACGAGGAACGAAAAAGGGGTTGTTGGCAAATATTGAATCGTCCCAATTGCCTACGATTAGTTGATCGTCGCCCAAGGAGAGTGCGAGGCACACACAATAATGTTGTTGCGTCGCCACCAGCCATTTTGCGTTTATGATTTTGCGCTTTTCCCTTTTCGTTCGCCATTTTCGCACGTACCAGCGTCAGGGGTGCCAGGGGTGAGGTGTAATTTCCGAAAAATTGAAATTCATTTTCGGCTCGGCACCTCGGCAGCACCAAATTGTATTTCCAATTACCCATTCCGCCGGAGCCAGTTACGATCGCAGGATCGCTTTTGGTGATCGCCATTATTGTTGTTTGTGGTGTGTTTCACCCTTCCCCTCGATATCCGTGTTTGGTGGTAAACCGTGGTCATCACCATCATCATCTTCCATCGCGGCTCATCGCCGCCTATCACCATCATCATCATTCTCATTAGCCCGTTATCGTCAATTGCAAACAGACACGCACGCACGCACACACACCTGTGCGCCGCCATTATTTGCGTTGCGCAAACACGGGAGCTTTCGACACTCTCTCGATTTGGTTCGCAATCGTCCTGGGTGGTTCAAATAATTTAATCAATTAGAAAATTTTAATTACATTCCACCAAGGACCGGATGGGACTGGTGGCCCGACGGAGTCCTTTGCTCGAATCATTTTCGCTTGACAGAACTGTCACCGTCATCCGTTCGTCTATCGTTCATTGGGCCGTGCTTTGGTCAGATAATTTATCACTTTTCGGGGAAAACAATTTGTGCGTGACGCATTGTTGGCGTGGCGTTTCGAGGGTGAGCTTTTGCTGTGTTGTTAGTGCTTGTGTTTGTTTGTTTCGATGGACCAACCAGCCTGAGGGCACACGGACTCGGCCACAGGATGATTTATCATGCTCGCCATATTTGTAAGCGACGAAGATAGTGTCATAAAGCGTGACGCCAGCGGTCGGACCCGCGCGAGAGCGCGGCCGCGATGACAGTGACGATTGATATGGCAAACACAACACACGAGCGAACACAGCAACAGCGAGCTGGCACCAAATCGAAGACAAACAAATCGACAATCGACGCACAGCACAGCGTGACGGCCTCAGCTCGCGCGAGGTCTGGGAAAATCGGCCGGGCCCGGCCGAATGGCCGCCGGGAGGACGAAGAGAAATTGTGTTTTACGATTGCCCCGGAGCTGCACGATCTACGCTGGAAGATCTTCGTCGGCAGCAGCAGCAGCAGCAGCAGCAACCAGTCTGCTTAATTGGCTGACCGGCTCGGCTCGGCTCGGGAGACGCAGTGAGCAAGAAGCAAGTGACCGCGCGCGCGCAATCTAGCGCAAAGGACATTCCATCACCGAGGATGGTTCGCTTTTGTTCCACGGACCAGACAGCTGGTCGGCAAAGCAGCCAGCCAGTTGCTAAGGAGATGAAAACAAATTAAAACTAATAATAAAGTGGAAACACACGGAAGACCGGGAGGACGACCCGAGCACAGCAACGACCGAGGACCGGAGCAAAAGGAAATCAGTTACGCATTCCTTGGGACATCAAAATTACGCCATGCTGAGCGCAAGAAGATAATTTATTTGTTTTGCCGTCCGGGACCTTCGCTTCGCAGCATTGCGCCCTTCTCGATCTTCTTGTCAACCAGTCGGACAGAGAGAGGGAGATCTGGTTAGCGCGGTTGGAATGCTTTAAAGACATCTCATTCCGAATCGGAGCATAGGATTTTCTTTGTTTTTATTGCTGCTGCTGCTCCTGCTGACCGGGGCTAGTTGGGCGTTTCGGCTGGAATGTTTTCCTTTTTGGCCGGGACAGTGTTGCTCTTGGCCCGTTCTTTAGTGCCCCGTGGTGCGAGGGAAAAGGTATTCCAGGGATGTATCGGGCACTGAAGTTCCTTTTTTTGGCAAATGTTTATGCAACACATTAACGCAAAATGGTGAGAATTGCCGCATGGAATGCTCTGGCTAATGGTTCCAGCATCGTATCTAATGCTACACTTCGGTTGCGGTCTTAATGTAGGGTAGAGGGAAGAATGTTACGGAGGTAAATTGAGACCTCATTCCTACATTCTTCCTTTTCCACATCAGGTGCAATGTAAGCGTTGCCATTATATTCGGTATCCCGCTCAATACTATTTATGTTGCAAGTCACCTGTAGCTGTGGTTTCTTAGTTGATTAGTCTTTGTTCAAAATTAAGCGAATAATCTTGGTAAATTAAGCAGTGACAGCTTGTTTCGTATCTCAGTTTTAGTAAATCTTTGAATGTGAAAGGTTGAATTGCTGAATATCCTGATCTATAAATTAGTCAAACCAAAGAACAAACGCAGCTTTACTTGAT
>NC_064877.1:41555000-41562500 GCF_943734665.1 Anopheles aquasalis
TTTTGGGATGCTTTTATTTTCAATTCTCACAGAGACAGAGAGGCTTCCTTTAGTTTTATTTAGATTATGGTAAGGATATGATGGATATTATGGTTTCACTTTTATTTTTATTTACTTAAGATTTAGTGACTACAATGTAACACCAACAAAGCACCAATTGCATCACAAAATGCGCCTATTCTTGTACGAAGCAATAGCAAGCGTCATAATATTCGTCATACGCTCTCACCCAAAACATACACCATAGCACCCGTTTCTTATGCTGACTTTTCAATTAGCATAGCTAATGAAAGGCAGCGATTGCAAAGCGATTGCTGACGAGACGGGAGCCACACAAAGTAGTAATCCTCGCGTCTTGTGGTACGTCTTTTAATGCATTTCATACCCTTCCCCGGCACTTCATTTGCCACGACCGGCTTGTACTCACCAGAAGAAACTGATTAGACTTTGACTGACATCGAGCGAGAGACGCAAGTAGCGGATCCAAGCAAAAACCAAGCACGGACCTCCTCATCCGCTAGCGGGCCACTCCGCAGCGACCGCTAATTGCCTTGTTTGTTGCAATTTACGCAAAACGGGGAGTACCGCGCGGCGATGGAAAGATCGTAAAACGAAATGCACCTTACTTTATGGCATTCCTAATGAAGACAATGTTTCTTGTGGTCCCAACCGGCATCATCGGGCAGCGTCGCGAGGCGGACAGGCGATGGGAGTGATTGGCATGGGAAACGACACGCCGGACGTCTCGCGTCGAGTAGCTTCTTGGTGCTGATTGGTGCTGATTACCCGAAACCTTCCCCTCGCACCACGTTCCCCGGAAACCCCGGATACGGCCGACCGGCATCGTCGTGTGATGGTGCGCGGTTCCTTGGGTATCACTTTCCGACCCCGGACCGTGCCGTAACACGATACGGATCACTTTAAGCCTCCATCACCATCCGCTCATCATCATCATCATCATCATCATGATCATCATCGATGGCCGAAATGTTCGCAGGAAATCTATCATCGATGCTCACAGTTTTGTCAGCCATGATCATGATGGCCGCCGATTTCAGGACACGTTCCCCCCCTATTGCTGGTTCTGGTATTCCGAAACCGAATGCTTCTCGTGGTCTCGGGGACGCTCTGGTGATGATCGATGAGACCGACCAGACCAGTCTTCAGATTCGCTGTTGATGCGCGCTGTGGTGCGTATGTTGACATGTAATGTCATATTAAAAGATGAAGCTGAAGTCTGATCTCCCTTCCAGGGGAACTCACTTCAATCTGATCCCCAGAATGACCGCAACACCATTCCACATTCCTTCGGTGAAGTGTGAGAGCGATAAAGCAGGGGGCGGGGAGCAGAAAGGGTGGAAAGAGGTCCATTTCCACGGCGATGAACGATGGCTGACCATTTAACGTGATTTGCCTACGCCATCATTGCCCGGTTCCACTCCAATCCAATCGATTATCGCGCCCGATCCTCGATCCGATTGTCCGTGCCCGCGACCAGAGAAATGCCTTCCTTGGGCTCCTCTTCTCGGTTGAAACGAAATGAAATCAATCGGCGGAGGAAGCGGTGGTGTTGTCGAGGTCCAGCGCAGAGCAGAAAACATACAACATCGCGGCCACGCCACGCACCGATGCGATGCTCACGCCCGTTGAGCTATCGTGTTTCCTTTCCCAGTCCCTCCTTCGCCAGTCCTTTCCTTCTCACCGGCCTAGCCTGCCTCTGGTCTGGCTGCCTGGTCTATCATTATTGATTGAGAAATTTGATTTCTTCTCGCCTCAATCTCAACCTTAACCTGGGAACCATCATGTTGGTGTGTCCGGCATTTTGGAATTGTTTTGCCACGATATGATACCAGGGGGCCCCGCGGCTGACCCGGCCAGCGAGGGAAAGGAAGCCAAACAAAAGCAAGACCTGGTGGGATCGCAGGTCGCCAGCTCGCGTCGTGTTCGAATCCGAATCCAATCGAATCCCCACGCACCGGATCGAACGAATAAACCTCATTAAATTAAGTTGATTATTTGATTACGGGCCATGAATTAACATAATTGTTTTTTTGCCTTAAGCGGGTGGTGGGAGAAAGGGGAAACAAATTTTTCTCCCGATAACGAACAACCGGTTCGCCGTCTCGTGGTGTGTGCGCACGCCGATGATGTGCCGATTGGTGCGCAGATTCATGTTAACACTTAATAGATTTTCACCCTCCACCGCAAAAGCTTTCATTCTCTTGTTTGCTTTGCCCTTCTTTCCATTTGATAATCTCCCGTTCAGACTAAGGGGTGAATCATCGATCGACGCTGGCTTTAAATCGGACATCGAATCGAGCAATGCTCGATGGTCGAACAACCCTTTTTTCCGGGGGTGGAGTAACATGACAATCGAAAATCATATCTAATCCTCCTCCTCGAGCAGAGTGACCACCTCTAGGGAGGTTAGTCTTTTTGTACAAACAAAAATTGGTCACCTTGGATGCTAAACAGTTTTTTTTTGGTCCCCGTTCACCCCGGCCATCCCCCCCCCCCCCCCCCCCCCAAAAGCGAGAATATTCAAATGAGCGTCGAGCAGGTGATCGATCGATCGATCCCGGGGACCAAGTCCCGGAGTCCGAACGAACGAGCGAGTGAGAAAAATTGCGCTCCATTAAATGCGCGATGCGACTCCACTGCGATGCGTCTACGCTCCCTGGCCGTAATCCTTCCGAATTCGAGCCGATCCTATCCGGTGTCCCTGGTACGTATGCGTGTGTGTGTTTGCTGAACGTGCGATGGCACAGTCGGGGTGCTAATTGGAATCCGAATGAATTGGAAACGCGCCGCAATGTCCGCTCGATCTGGCGCGCGCGCGCGCACACCTCCATGGACATCCGCGTCCAACCTGAGCCGAGAAAGAATGCCGAAGGTTCCAGGGAGGACGAGGAGGAGTGCGGTATGTTCGGGAATTGAAATGTTGTTTCGACACCTTCTGCTTTCGGATGATCGTTTGTTTCGATGGCCGTTCCGTGCCTCTCCTGACCGTTCAGTTTTGTCGATCGATCCGATCGATTGCCGGACTTTTCTTACTTTTAGTTGTTGATTTAGGATGGAAAAGGTTAAGTCACCGGCTGGGTGCGTTTTTCACGTTTGTTTTTTTTTGTGTTGTCGTGTGCTTCGTTCCTCCTCTTTCGCTTCTTGGTCCTTTTTGGCCGATCTGTGCGACAATTCATTCTCTCTTGCTCCCTCTCTCTCTCTCTCTCTCTCTCTCTGTCTCTCTCCGCTCTTCTCAAGGCGAACGATCGCCAAAAACGATCGGCCTTTTTATTATCGGAATTTATCTTAATTTTACAAGCTTTAAATGTGAGAAAATGAGAATAGTTTGAATAAATCAGGCGCGCATCAGTCGTCGTCGTCGTCGTCGTCGTTGCTTCTTCGCGCCGGAATCCTCCTCACCCCACGGTTCACACCACGATCGGCGATCCGGCTGCGATGCTCCTCGACGGAACGATCCTCGAGGAGGTTCTCGGCTAATTGATTGGAGTTTTATAGGAGTTCATTTATTAATTAAAGCCCACACGTCGTCGTCGTCGTCGTTGCCATCGTCGTCTCGGTGCAAGGGTAAGACCGATGACGATCGTCAGAGTCTGAGACCGGCGAAGAGAGAGAGCGAGAGAGAAAGAGAGAGAACGGCCGTGATATCGCGCCTGCGAGATCATTTCGGATCCCCAGCGGTCCAGGGACGCACCGACCGACACAGACGCTCTGTCTGCGGCCACCGAAACCGGGATTCCGGTTTGCAATTATTCCCATTCCCATCCGCGGGCACACAGTCCGGAGCACGGAGCGGCATGGCGAAAGAAGCTGTGCTGCGGTTCGCAAAACAAATAGGGCCCTCGCCGTGTGCCCTCTGCTCCTCCGTGCAGTCAGCCGATGCTGCATCCAATCATGCTGCTGCTGCTGCTGTAGCAGCATCACCATCAGCAGCCCATTAAATCGGAAACAGAAAGGAAGCGCTGTTGCTGTTGGACAACGACGACCACGACGACCACGACGACCACGACGTAACAACGTGGCAGAATGACCGTGGAGTCCGCCAGAGGATGCAATGCTGCGATGCTGCGGTTCCTGTAAGTCTGCCCTGTCGATTCGCTCGTCGGTCAGCCGGACGGAATGGTCCCGTGGTTCGATTGGACGAATGTCGAAGATTGCGCAAGAGAGATATCATAATCGATATATGCGCGGATTGTGTTTTATTTCGCTCCTCGCGAGCTCCTCACGCTTCTTTTGCTGCTGCTGCTGCTGCTGCTGCGAGGAAGAGGCTCCGCTATTTTGTTGGCCATTTTTCTTATTTTTGTTCTTTTCCCTTTTTACCATTTCCTCTCTGCTTCTGCCCTCTTTTACTGCAACCAGTCGGAGCCGGTGGCCAGTGGCCTGCAGCTTGAATGAAAACGAATGAATGGAAGGAGTCGCTCGGTCTGAAGGAAGCGTCCTGGCTGGTCCAACCGTCGAATGCGGCCGTGCAACGACGACCGTGGAGCGCATCCGCTCTGGTGTTCCCAATAACAGAAATTAATTGCATAAATTTTATTTACTTTTTTCCCCCCTTTCGGTCTTCCCTTCCTTCCAGGATGCATGCTGTTGCGCCTTTCACCGAGGAGCACGATGGCCACGATGGCCACATCGTCGTCGTCGTCGTGGTCGTTTGAACGGTACGTCGTTCTACAAATAATGGCATGTTTATCCTTATTTTCCCGAATTGAATTGAATGAAGATATGCGCGGGATTAGCGGTGGTGATGGAGGAGGTCGGGGTGTCGCAAGACGCGAGAAGCCGCGTGTAGACCGAGACACCGAGACTGTGTCGACAGAACGTGGCGAGTCCGCAAATTAGTACCAGCGCAACGCAGCGCGACTAATAATTTAAGAACTGCAGTACCGATAATGGCGATCGCTGGATGTTGTTGTTCTCGCCCCCCAGGGGAACCGATCAGATGGACCGAGCTAACGTGGTCACGTGGTCGCACTTCTCGGGAGTGAACGATGATGATGCATCCAACTCCCTCGCATGTTTAGCGGAAGTGAATAATTGGATTCGAACGTCTCTCGAGTTGGAGATGGTTGTTGATTTGGTATCGCTCTGGACCAAATTGCCATACTTCAAGCGGATTACCTGGGACCTGGCTGGAGCCCCTGGCACACACGATTAGGGCGAGCTCATCTGACTCATCTCGCCTTACCGCAATCGAGTACCGTGGGAGCTGCAGAAGTCCGAAACCAGAAACCAAACACATCCATCGGATCCTTATCACTACACTACGGGGGCTCGCTTCTTTTTGTTTTTTACCAAAAACAGATTACCTCCGATCGAGCGAGGATCGCCAAAAAAACCAACCACATTTTCGCGGATCTACTGTCGGCAGATCGTCACCTTGCGATAGATTGCAAACGTGGAGTTTGTCTTCCATCCTTGATGGAGGGATACGTGGCGATTCCCCTGTGATCATCACGAGGTGTTATCATCGGTGAAGATCCTCCTCAGCTCAGGAGTCACAACTCAAAAACTCATCGAAATATTCCCCGAATCCTCGCGCTGCGCTGGAAGAGTGTCGCGGTGCTCGCTGCTCGCTCATTTATTACGGCTGAAGGTATCATAATTAAAATCCCAGTCCCAGACCACTTTCCAGGGGTTTGTTTTTGGCGGCTGTTTTCATGTCCAGAAGCCCGAGTTGTCCACCGGTCCACATGGCCGTGGTAAAGGGATGGAAACTTTTTTTCAGATTCAGCTCGCAGTATCCTATTTCGTCGTCGAGTCAAGCGGCCCGGGAGCCACTATCAAAGAGCGCGACAACCGAAACAGGGCATTATCAGCGCGCGATAATCTTGTCAGCCGGTCCGAGATCTGCTGACCTGGCGATCTGAAGTTCCAGAAACTCATCAAATGAGACGACGGAGCGACGGACGGTCCGATGCTGCTGATGCTGCTGCTCCTGATCGCCGCTACTGCTGGAGGAGAAGGAATAAAATATAATAATAAGCCAACATTAAATTAGTCCTGGTGTTGGTTAATGGCCGTTTCTCGATAATTCCTCCGCCCTGAGCTTGAGCTTCTGCTCGACAATCTTGGACTGAATTCATTTGAAAAATATTTGAATTTGTTTCAGGTAATATGAGAACCAGCCGCCACGCCAGACCACGATTTTGCGGACAGTTTGGTAAAGTCCTCCAACCGAATGGCACTCTCCACACATTTTACAGGGACCGAGTGTCTGTGCGCTTAACTTCCACTTCTTTGACACAAAAACGAAAACCGCGGCATCTCCAATCTCCATCGCGCTCTAGTCGGCACCAGATTAACTGCCTCCGATAACCTTTGTACGGTGTCGGTGACTCAATTTGCGCCCCACTGGCCACCGGTCGGTCGGTTGCTCGGTCTAATTAGGTGCTGTTTGACATTTGATTAAAACACCGCCTTGGCCACTCGCTCGCTTGCTCGCTCGCTCAGTGTCCCCGTGGTTGCTAAATGGTGCTGCCGACGCCATTTGGTCGTGTGAGCAAAAGCAAACCGGACTAATCCGGGTCCTTTCGGACCTTCTGCAGATGAAGTAGATAGTAGCCTGCCGCTGCTCCAAGCCAGGTTGTAGACGAGACCTTCGCAGAGGGTGATTCATGCTGTGTCGTGCCGTGCCGAGCGATTCACCTTACTCGGTGGACGGTAAACTCTCTATATCATCGACACAGCCAGGACGGTAGCTGGTGATGCGTTTCCAGCCTGTCCAGCGTGCCACGTACACCAGGGATGCAGTCGATCTGCAGCCGTTTTGTAGCCACCAGACAGCCTGGTGGCGGTCAGTTGGTCATACTTCATCTCTCGCTTACAGCTCCTGTCCCTTTTGGAAGAGACAAACTCTGAAGTCCCTGAAGCTCAGCACTCAACCAGCTTCGGCTTCGAACGCCGCGCATAATGTTTTGCATGGTCCCCAACCTTACCTTGCACACGGTGATGCAATCGAGCGCCGGTGAGCTAGTGTTTTAAGGCGGTGGAAGGATTTCAATGGCCACCATCACCACCACCACCACCACCACGCAACGGTCATTAATAGAACGTGCAGAACGTGGAGCTCTCTGCCATTCAACGGTTGGTGCGGTTGGCAATTACGCTACTGACGCCAACGACGAGGACCACGCCGGCCGTGGAGACGTGGCCGGCGAGTGTGAGTTTATGCAATAAAGAAGTTCGCTTAGGCTAATTAAAAGTGCGGCATACATGTTGCACCACAAAAGGAATCTCAAAACCGGGGGGGGGGGGGGGGGGGGGGATGGGAAGAGATTGAGTTGTGTATGCGTGCGTGCGCTAGTTCTCTTCTTCGTTCGCTTCATTCTCAGGATTTGAATCGCGATCGGACGCAGGGAATTGCCACAAGGAGTACTCGCCGCATACTTGGAGGAGATTGTTTCGAGTTGCCATTGGAAACCATTTTGTCTGCTGTTGCCAGCATGGTCCATGGCCTGGCTGCGGATCCTGCTGCTGTGGCTC
>NC_064877.1:41572500-41582500 GCF_943734665.1 Anopheles aquasalis
CAAATTGTCTCTTCAAAGGAAGCGACCGAAATAAAATAAAAGACGAACGCGCGTCGTACGCCCCGCTCGGTGCACTTATCGCTCCCTAAACGAAACAAATTAAGTCGAGCGCAGCGCTCAACGTGCTGAAGTGTGGTGTGGTTCCCGTTTCCGTTGGTTTTTCTCTGTTTTTGTTGTCCCTCCCGGTTCCCGGTCATTCTTATCCGGTGCACACCGCACAAAGAAACAAGATCCGCCGGACTCGATAGTCAACATCTCAGTTCCTTCATCTCGCAATATGTTCTGCACCAACGCAGAACCGGCGAGCGCTCGAATTCGTCCCTTTGTGCGTCCGCCGTTCAATCATTCGGCGATGCGCTGTCCACCGCGGACCGTGCAGCCGGTCCCCAGAAGCCGTCCCCAAAATTCTGCGCGATTGTGATTGAGCGACAAGTTTGCGCGGTAAGGCGGCTGACCTGACATGTGTTCTACCACGCTAAACGTTCTCTGTCGGTGCTGCTGGTTGGACTTTTAAATTTGAAAAAAGTCGCATCACTTGAATGATGTTGCTTGTCGCGCGCGCGCGCGCGCCCCCTTCCGCGACACCTTCGTGCATCTTCTCGCATGGGATAATAGCAAAAATGAAATAAAATAAAGAATAAATCTCTTGTCGCGAGCGCACGCACGCTAGTGAGTGTACAACGGTAAACAAATATTATCGTTCAGACCAAGGAGCAGCACCAGCGGCAACAGGGTGAATCGTGAACGAGGAATGCTTTTGTTTTGCCGGAATCCGTAAAATCATTTAAATGGCCACATGTGTTGTTGCACCATACGCCGCACCATCTCTCTCTCTCTCTCTTTCTGCCTCGAATCACCCAAGTATTTGGTTTTTTGGTCAACTTCATCTTTCGCACCTTTTGGACCGGACCTTTTGATTCTTTTTCGCGGTCGCGGTGTTTCAGTGAGCGAAACGGGGCAACTTGAGGCCTTGACGACCTGTCAGGTTGACAGCAAAGGACGCGCGTCCGTCATGTTCGCTTCCGATCGGTTCGAGTCGAGCTCGTCCGTTTTTGCTGCCCATTCGCCTCCCTTGTCCTTTGTCCCACTGTTATCGCGCGCTCGATGCGGCTGTTGTTACTGGAACCGGAACAGGGCCACATTTCTTGCCAGAACGACTTTGCGGCCGCCGAAATGTGGAATGCACCATCTGCGGATGAGCACGGACCGGAGCACGGATCGCATTGTAATGGCTCCATATAGGCTTTAGCGAAATGATTATTGTCTTGTAGAACCTGCCGTTTAAGCCGTTTCTTAAATGATCACGCTTATAGAGGGACGGATGTGTTTGTTTTTTTGCGCACATCTTACAATCACGTGCCAAAGGAGGTGTTACCATCGATTTCCTGTTCCCGATCGCGATCACGATCTCGCCAATGACCATGTTCAATGTCTTTCTGCCAGCTGCGCACGGTTTGTCTTCTGCACATTAGCATACGCGACATCGTTCGTTCGCTCGATGCCGGTTCGGCAAGATGAATTTACTATCTCTGCGCCCCTTAAACCCAAAACAAGTTCCTCGCAACCGCCAAACACAAATTAAGGCACACTTTAACCATTAAACAATGTCACGGTGCCAACTGTGGACACAACTGCGATGCAAGGAAGTACAGCTAACCTTCCACAGATTCCCACGAGTCGGTCGTGGTCCCTGCGCCCACAAGTGCGTACGTCGATCGCCCACCTAGCCGGAGGTCGGAGGCGTTGGCAGCAGTTCGAGTGACATAACGGCGAACGATAAATTACTGAAGCTCGTCTCCGGCTGTCTCCCGTCCACCGTAAAGCGAGAACCAATCGGTCCGAAAATCATGTTAAGGATCACGACAGCTACAAGGATTCATTTTTCAGTCCATCAGACCCTCTCTCCACCTCTCCCCGGGGACACATGTTGCGTTCGGTTTGGTCCTTGTGGAAATTGAATCCTTCGGACCTCCCAGGCGCACGCTGACGACGTAAAGCGAAGGCAGCTTCATTTACAATCAGCCTGGCCGTTGGGTTGCTTTGGTTTTTGGTTAGACTATTGACATCCCTGTATTGTTGTGTGGCGCTGTTTGTCGTAACAACAACAACAGAAACAAAGCGGCAGGTTTCGGTTCTAAAGTCGGATACTCATTCTCGGGGTCCATCCAAATCTTCCAATTTCACGCCATTTGAAGGCAAATGGACCTCTGTACCTGCGAGGTTTATGTAATCAATCGGACATCGCCCATGTCCTGCGGTTTTTCCTATCCGTTCTTTTCGTAGCGGGCCATGTGATATCCTCGTTCCTCAGTCTGTGGCGATGAAGGTTATGGGGGGGGGGGGGGGGGGGGGGGTGCAGGACTTGACTTCATTAACTGCTTCACTCTGGTCGTCCACTGTGATTGAGAGTTCAAAAGGAGGCCACTTTGGGATGTGGTGTTCGGATTTCGGGGAAAGTGACAATAAAGATACAACAACGTTAACGACATGATGGATCGACCAACCGCCACCGTGCATGGTACACCACGCATGCAATCACTCACCGTTAGCTGCCGCACCGCCGAGATCGTTTATTGTTCCGGGGACGAGCCAATTGTCCCTCCGGAGGGCTCTGAGCAACATCTGCATTTTGGTCGCCCCTCGGTCCCGTACGAGCTCGTCAGTCGTCAGTTCAGCAAGCGACGAAGCTTCAAATTGATCTAATTAGAACGCGTTAGAGAGCCAGATGTTCGTCGAGGTCGACTGACGTGACTCTGTTGTGGCATGGGGTGTAAAATGCTTTGAATTTGTGGTTTTGGCTGACGATCAGCTGTGCATCACACCGGAAGAATGATGCTCGGTGTTAACAAATTGAGGCGGAGAAAGGACCAGATTTCAAGCTGTAATGCAAATAGGTGCTCATACAAAGGTTTCAATCGTCGTCAGCTGCACTGTATTAAAAAAGAACTGGATGATAAAACATTATTTTGAAGATAAAACGACAAGTCTTCCATGGAAAACGAATTACATTTTCCAAGGTGATGTATCCATTTCTGCATTTTAACAGTTCTCTCATCATAGAAGAGCGATAATATGTAGTTTAACAATGCATTCAAATCAGTTGATCTTAATTAATAACATTGCTAAACTGAGGTATAACTTATATTAGTAAAAGTTCATTGCATTTAAACTTATTTTAACCCTCGGTTGGGCACCCGGGTACCCGGGTACCCATTTCAAGTTTCAACGAAAAATTGAATGCCTTCCCGTCAATATTTTTTTACGAAACTCCGGATCCCCAAAGTACAACTCATTTCAAGCCGAATTGGCGTTGAAATTGTTTTGATAACTCATATTTAAAGGTAATTATGGCCCGATGAAATTAACACCCGCCCAGTGGCACCCGGGTACCCGGGTACCCCATACGTTGGCTATGCACATGGGCTATGTTTATAAACACAAAACAACTCTTTTTATCAACATTTATCCATGTTGACGTGTTTATCAATTGTTAATTAGGTAAACTACAATATTTTGATGAAAATTTCATTACGTTTGAGCTTTTCCATGAGCAATAGGAGAAAAATAATCAACATATTTTGAAACCTTTTATGTGCAATTTAAATTATATATTATTTCTCAGACTGATTAAAAATGGTTCTTATAGTGTAATTTTCTTAACATATGAGTAAATTATACACTAATCTTCATCAAAAAGGGTTTAGGCGGCATTTTCGTAGACCACAGGGACCAATATACATGGTGCGTTCAGAAAGTGATGAGACTGGATTTTTCCTGACTAAACGGTTTGAGATAAGGTATTGAATTTTTTTACGTCAACGTAGCGGCAGCATTTAGCTATTCAACGCACTTTATTTCATTCGGCTAAGACAATCTGAAAGAAAATGGGACGATTTTTCGTGAACCATGTTTTTAATTGATGTAACATCGTAGAACGCCCCCTTTCTATGGACCACAGCCCGGATCATCGCGGACCTCTTTCCTGCCACAGAGCACGCAAACAGAAATGTATGAGGACTTGATGAATTACTGGCACCAACGGAATGGTTTTCTGTAGGTCCGGATGATCCGCGCCAGACCAATGGTCCATATAATGTCCCCTTCTACGGTGTTATATCAACTAAAAACATGGTTCACGAAAAATCGTCCCATTTTCTTTCAGTTGGTCATAGCCGAACGAAATAAAGTGCAATTGATAGCTAAAACCTTCCTCTACCTTATCGTAAAAAATTAAACACGTTATCTCAAACCGTTTTGTCAGAAAAATCAATTCTCATTACTTTCTGAACGCACCATGTAGCAACTGATCTGATCTCGTAGCTCAATTGTGCCCAATTAACTCAATTGTTTACGAGTCAAAAGTGCCTTATGACAATTCAAAACTAATTTATTCGAAGAAATCAATAATTTCAATGACATATTTGCTGGAAAATTCGATCACTTTACGATTTTATTGCTTGCTTTACGACGTACGCGGTAGAGAATGACCGTACGAAGGGGTATCAATGCATTCTGTTCATTATTTTTATTGTTTTTATTGGATTTTGTTGTGATTTTTAAACAAAAATACGTTCCGAAGACTCTGAAATTAGTTCTAGAACACCATTTTTATCATAAAACTGATACAAACGATGATACAAGAACATAACAATGCAATGCACATAAGTGGGGTACCCGGGTACCCGGGTGCCCAACGAAGGGGTAAACGCCGGGTGCCCAACCGAGGGTTAAACCAGTACCATTTTAATATCTACTAGTTTTTTTAATAGCTCTTCGATTTTTCACGTGTATTACAATGCAACATACAACATCCGAAATTTCTCTAGTGGAATTCATATTCATATTTAGTAACTAAAGCAGCAGTTCATTTGTTAACAATTCCTCCCATAACGCTTTGAAGTGGTTTTCCTGAAATGCATTTAATGTTTCAGAGCAGTTCTTTTCACCTACCAACTACTACACTACATTTGATACAAACAGCTCAAAGCATTAGCCCGAGAACCTGTTAATAATCACGTGACGGTAATCATTTGTCCCCAAAAAGGACCAACCGGAATCTTCACCCCTATGCAACCCAAGCCTCAATTTGAAACCAATTACAAGTCGCAACGTGTGTAACCCGCACAAAGGTCCTTCAACCAAAGCCTACAACGAAAATCCCCAACCGTCCAAAGAAAGGAACCACACAAAAGGAATTTTCTGAATTTAAATTTTGAATTATTATACTTATCCGGAAATTATTCGGACCAACAACAATCGCCCACCCGCGCCGCGCTGGTCGCGCCCGCACCAAACCGATATCCAAAAACGGTAATTGTTTGCATTCACATTTATGCAGTTGTTGCTGGATGATTGCTCGCTGCAGCAGCAGCAGCATCACAGGATCACGGATCCACCGTTACAGTAACCAACGACACCCTCGGCCTCGGCGACCGTCCATGGCCATAAATTCAAACGCTCTGTCCTTTGGCCGCGCACGCGACTCACTCTCTCACTCCGGCTGTCGGTGCATAAACGAAACAAAAGGAAAGGGGGGGAGGGGGAGGATGGCCGCGCGCTGTCTGTATCATCAGCAGAACATCAGTCACTATCACGCATCACCGTCCAATTCATGATTTCGGCGAGACTCGCAAAATACTTGTTCCCTTGTTTGATGCTGCTGCGCGTCTCTGCGGCTGTCAAACCGTCCACAAAACCAACCAAGGAGAGAGGACAACGACTCCCTAGGTACGTCTGTCTCGCGCGCACCCGAAAAACAAATGTTTAACAAATTCTTAGCATTAATTCTATTGTTCTCGCACTAATGGATTCAAAATTATTGATTTTTTGCTGTCCCCCGAAACAGCAAAGGTGCTCTGAGCTGATTCAGGTGATGTGTCGTCGTCCTCGTCGTTGTCCAGTGCGCGGTCACCATTTCATTCACCCAGCCCCCTGGCTGTCGTTTTTTTTTTCTTCATCTCTTTTTTTTTGGCAACCTCGCCTGTTGTGCCAAATTTATGCTCCCCCGCTGTCCAGACGAATCAACAATCAACGAAGCCGCCGCGGTACGCTTCATCACCGTCAGCATCAGCAGCACGTCAAGCGGGCCCCGGCTTGAAGTATTACACCGGATGCTGGCCCGGAACATGTGTACCACCTCACCACCTCGGCCATCATTTGGCGGCATCAGCATTGGGAGGACTTTTTGTTTTTCATTTTCTGTTGCGATTTCGCTGCGATTTGTGGTGCGGTTGCGAACAAGATAAGGTCCACCGTGCAGTCCACGCCGACTGCCTGCGATTCCTTTGCGTCTCTGCACGCGACACACAATGTTTGTGGCATTTATTTTTAAAGAAAACGTAAAACCTGTGCCTCTCCCAATCCACTTTACGCATTCAAACACGTTCGGTGTTCTAGCCACCGTTCGTTCGTTCGTTCGTTCGCAGCTTCTAATTCACTTAGCGCTGAAGCGTTCCCGAGGTAGCTGGGCAATTGAAATGGAAGCGATCATTGTGCACGGTGTCCGGAATCACATCTACAATTGACAATGATTAGCACTTGACATGCGAGCGCAGCCATTACGCTGGCCTGATCTGCGGAGAAACAAGTCACCAACAAGATCCTCAACTCTGGGCTCTCAATCGGACTCGCAATCGTCGTCGTCGTCAGCGTGGTCACAAATCGTGGTCCCCGTGTGCGAGTGTCTGTCTCGTATTCCATCGTCCATCGCCACGCCAACGAACGGGCCTCAGCAAACAGCCTCCTAGATGTTAATCGTCCTAATGGAACGAATTATGCTAAACTAGCCGGGCCCCCACTGCAAGCGCTGTGCATCTTCAGGCGCGAGAGCCAAGTCAAGCGTCATCATCAACACCATTAAGTGCAACTTGATCAGCGCTAGCGCTCGATCGCTCGCACGCAGGCTCGTTTGCTCGCGGCCGAAGACACCATAAACGGATCGCGTCGCGGCAATCTTCACCTTTCTCGTGGTGTCGCTCGGTGACGACTGCTGTGTCGCTGTCATGCAAAGCTGTGGCTGCTGGAGGAGCCACAGCCGCCGCAAAAGGCTGCCAATATGGTGACGTTCGTGCACAGCGGTGGTGAATTGTGATTGCCGCAGGATCGCACAAGGATTGCAGTGATTGGTAGGAGGGAAGGAGATTGTCTGAATTATTCAGGGATAAAATCATCTCATCCTCGCGCCCCTGATATCGACCCCTAACTGGAGATTGTTCTGGGGACACCAATTGAGCGAGCACCAGGCTCAATCCAACGATCCAACGGAATGACCGGAGATTGGTGCAATCATTAGCAGCGCGTGTGCCTTGATAGAAAAGCTTTACCAAAGCTACCCAATCCCCACTGATCGATGGCTAATCATCAACGGAATTCACGCGTTTCGTCCATTCGGTTGAACCTTCTCGGTGATCCGATGCCGGTTCGAACCATTCCGTGGCCGCAATGCGTCTGCATTCCTCGGTCTGCGGCCTCGCGCGATATGCTGCGCGTCTATTCAAATACTTTTAATGACCCCGAATCTATCATATACCTAAGGAGGAGGAGGATGAGGAGGCCAATAAAGTCCGTGCTGGTAAGTTAAGTTATCTCATCTGCTGATGAGTTGTTATGCTGCCCAAAATAACCTACCATGGGATGAAGGGTAAGGGGGAGGAGAAGAATGAGGAGGATCCCCGTCCAAAATGGCTCATTTATATTCCTTAATTTCCCGGGGCGTTCCGATGGACGTCATCAGGCGTTGGATCATTTGTTGGGCTGAAATGGATGGGCTGAAAATTCCTTTCCAAACAACACTCGCACACACGCAGAAACATTCCGCCGGGGCCACCGAGTCGGGCAATCGCATCAGCCTCCTCTAGCAGCCTAGCAGCATTATCATTATCTGGACTATTAAGACACGGCCACAGCGGACACACCGCAGCCGCCGTGCGTTGAATCATAGGCCGTGTCGTCGGGCAGATGGAAGCGGAGACGCCCCTAATACAACCCCATCTATCGACGGCTGTTAATCATCGCCATTTTCTAATTATCCTCCATCTATTTTGGGGGTTTATTTTAGGTGCTTATTTTTTGTTTTCCTTCGGGGCTGATCCGGGCCAGTTAGGAAACTCATCAAAATATGTAAAAAGCTGAAAGACGCAAAACCTATCGCCTGTTCGCAAAGAGGTGCATACTAAGGAAATGATGAGGCGCTGTGTATAAACACACAACTGATCTCTGATGCAAATATGTTCCCTGTAGCAAATGAGTGTACTTAACGGAATAGTTTGTTTAATATTTTTAAACCATGCAAAAGTCAACGGATCTTATGTGTTTAAATCATTTTTGTAGTGTCCTTTAACTAGCCAGAAGGCAAAAAAGAAATTAACAGTGCAACTAACGAAAGAAAATGGTGATAGTTATCTTCCGATTTTACTATATTCATACCGTGCAGAGCCTTCGGGGTGTAGCGATGGTGCTCTAGACTTGTTAACGCAATCAGCAGCCATCTAGCACTCGTGTATGTCTTCTTTAGTGAAGTGAAGTAAGTGAACCAAAGCAAAGTTATTTGCGTAAATATTTATGAAACTATTCAATCCTCACGATCATCATTTAATAACGCATCCTTTAATAATCACGTTTAAGCAACCATACTTCTAGAACCTACCTGATTTGGTACATACTTCTAGAAACCCATCTGAATTGATTTCTTTTAATTACTGATGAGGGTTGATTTGTAGTGCTAGTCATGATTTACAAGAACGCATACATTTTTGTGAATCATACGTTCAATCCAAATTTTGTTCTTCATTATTCCGGAGACCATAAAAACTTCGTTTTGGATGGTTTAGCTATCAAATCTGTTTTAGTACTTAAAAAAACCGATATTTTCTCTCCTGAGGCTGTCGTGGGTGTAGTTGTAACGTGAAACTTACTCAGCTTGGTAATATTTTGCACATTTTGCGTACAAACAAAACTAGTTTGTTTGAAATATGGAAAGAATAGATCATTTAAAGATGATTCCCAGGTTTACCACAACAGTGAGGACGAATGCACATGGGACACCTACATACGCTTATGGCCACCACATATGGCCTCCAAGGACGAAACGACAGGGGCTCCATATAGTTTGCCACGATGGTTGATAACCAGAGCCAGAAGATCAAGTTGCGCTCGGTTTCAAATTACCTTACCTCATCATCATTCCTGTTGGTTTGCTGCCTCGTGCTCACCGCGTCGATTGGCAACTGTCAACAACATTATTGCAAAATGGATTCCAACCGAAAGCAGAACATCGTCCTTATGCTTTTCCTTCTCTCGTCGTTGCGCTCATGAATCTCAAGGGTCGTTCAGCTTCCTTGCCCGTTTGCCACTTCCACAGGAGCACGAATTGCGGAAACGAACACAAAGCATCCCTTGTGTTTGCCCTGAGCCCTCGGCGTGAGCCTCGAACTTGTAAAGTGCCGCTAGGGATGGGACGGCACTGCTCCAAACCCTTGGAAGGGGAAACGAAAATCGAATTGGATTCGTTCAATTTATTGAACCTCGCCAGAGAGCCTCGAACATTCAAAGCTTAACGATTTAGCTCAAATTTCCGCAACAAATTTCGATCAACCCCCGGCCCCCCGGCAATCTAAACGAATTTCAAATTCGTATTCCGGGGTTTCATCAATTGATTTGGTGAAGACGGCCCAAGGGCCTCTACGGTTCCGGTGACAGGCGCACACAACCCCCTCCAAGGAGGCAGTGATTGGAAAATACCGGCAGAACGTTTTGATCGTGGCCGCCATGTGGGCGGGCTGGCTGGCTGGTTTGGTGTAATCGGGAATGGTTACGGCATTATTGGATTTTTATAGGGGTCTCATCATTGATTCTGATAGCCAGAGAACGATGCGGTTACGTCCAGCAGGACCAGTCCAGGGCCAAAGTTCACCCTTCGCAATTGACCTCTGGGGAACGATTCGTGCTGGCGAGTGATTCCATTTTTGCGGGGCAATGCCTTCTCGAGATGGACACGTAGCAC
>NC_064877.1:41590000-41602500 GCF_943734665.1 Anopheles aquasalis
AGCAGCCAGAAAATGGTTCCATTTCATTTTCCCTTCTTTCTCTTTCGATCGTCACAGGGAAACCCAACTGGTTTCTTGCTAGGATCGAGCACTGAATACACGGCATCAAAGTCCTTCTCGAGTTTGACTGACACTCGGCAGAGCTGGGGTAGGGATCCGTAACACAAGGAAAAACACAGTGCAACACGATGCAGTGTGACAAAAAGGACCTCGGGACCTCGGCTACCTGAAACGATCGGCATTCCCAGAAGAATCGCGTGAGGCAACACCGGCAATATAACCGCCATGCCATTCTCTCCCTCGTTCCTAATCTAATCCTGTTTGTCTTGTGTTTGCACTGATGAAGCTCATAATTGGCCCGAAGAGAGCCCCGGCTTATCGAGCCGTTGTCGAAATCCAAAGAGGTCTCTTGCTGCCGTCCTGCGGTGGACGGGGAGAACTGTCCGGAGCGAGTGGAATAGCGGAATTCCTTCGTTGATTTATGACATCAATCACCAACCAATCCTCCAGCCAGCCAGTGTTTTGTGTGTAATTTTCCCTCATCTCAACTCATCTCATCTCTCGCCTTTGTCCCTCTCCTGTCCCACCCTTTCCTACATCTTTGTCATGGTCTCGCACTTTCAGGTCACGAACAGATCGGTTGGTCTGGCGCGAGGTTCTAGGTGTAATCGAAATGGCCCAATCCCCGGAGGAACCGATTCCAATTCGTTAACGCTACAATCTTACCAGCCTGAACCATGGGCAGCCAAGGCATGGAGGTATCAAGCGACGGGGCATCGGAAATATGATCAGACCCACTAGATATCACATTAATCCTAGCCCCAGACCCCAGCCAGTCAACCAGCCAGCCAGCCAGTATGTGTGCGTGCACGGGCGCGCGCTCAGCGTGTAACGTGTGAAAGAGAAGAATCTGTACCAAATTTGTAGCCATAAATTTGTAGACAACTCGCACCCCGTGCGCTCCACGGGCTCCACCGTGATCGCGTCGGATGCGGTGCGGCATAAATTAATTCCCCGTGGACCCCAATTAAAACGCATTGTGTCATTCGCCTCATTATCGCTGATCGACATCTTCGGCCGTCCACCAACAAACCGGGCGCTACGCCACCAGCTATGTCCAGCCTAGAATCGTGGCTTGGCCAGCTGTGTGCTGGCTGTGGCAAAAAAGGCTCTCCCCAAAACGGAGCTCGATCCTCGAACGGTGATCGCAGGTCGCTGCGAGACTAAACGGTTCCACGGTGTCCCCACGGGAAACACGCGGTCGTCCGCGGTCAATCGCCATAATTAAGTCATCTTCTCCTAATTCCAATCAATTATTGAAACTAAATACACACAAACAAATGTCCGGGGTTCCAAAAAAAAAACGGACGAGGCTGATCATGCATCTTCTGCCCAACATGTCCCATAAGTTTCGTTCATCTCTTCATCATCTCGTTCTCATTCTGGAGAGGCGATCGTGGTGCTCGAGGGAATCGATTTTTTTTCTTTTCCTTGTTTTTAATCGAGATTCCGAAACCTTTTCGATATCCGTTCTCACCTTCACCGTACAGGCGATGGCACAAGGCGCAACATGGTGATGTGGTGTGGTGGTGTTGGGATGCAAAAGACCATGCAGATCGTTTGTTCATTTATTTCGAACACTCCAAAACGGCCCATAACAATCTATAATGTCCCGCTCGCGTGCGTGCGTGCGTGCGTGTGCGATGGTCCCAGCGTGATAGGCCACAACGAACGAATAGTGAAGATGAAGCCCAAAAGAAGCACCTGGGAACAGTGGGTTGGTGGTGGGGTGGTGAAGGTGGTTCGTCGCCTGGTCGGCCGGGAACCTGATCTCTCCGGCTGATTTCGACGATGTTTTGGGGACGATCAGCCCTGGGTCCAGCACGGCTGATCTCTCCGGCCTAATCAGTGACAACACATAAATGTCGAATTATAATAATGCACATAAATTAGATGAGTCGCGCGTAAGAAGAGTCCAACCAGCCAGCCCGTCTTCGTCTCCCTTCTCCGGCACGAGATGGGGCCAATAATAAAGAAATAACCGGAGTGGTGCCACTTTTGGCTTTCGCTTTTCGGCCATCGGCCAATCCAATCGAATCGAATCTGTCGCTGCCCGCAATCCGGTGCGCATTTGGCGACAAGCGCAGGAGAAGGAGACCAAGGGAAGAGCAGAAGAAGCAGTCGATCACGGTGCTAAGTAGCATCCGCAGCAGCAGCCCCTAACGATGCGAGAAATCGTTGAGTAGCGTCGCGAGGAGCGATGGGAGTGGGCCCGATGTGTAAGTGGAGTGGAATGTGTGATGCAAAGGCATGCAAGAAGCATGTTACCTCTTATGATGGGGGAAACATCATAAGTAATGTCTATGAGAAAATTAATAGGTTTATAATTGAATAAATTATTTCGATCATTATTTGGTCACACGAAACGTCTAGCGCCGGAGGGAGCCTACTGGTAACAGTGAGGGGGCCTCGGTGTTGTTGTTGTTGTTGTTGAAGGAAATCGAATTAATTGAATGATGGGTTGCTCCCCTGTAGCACTACGCAACAGCAACGGCCAGAGCATCGCGGGTCTCTGTACCGTATGGATCGCTGTTTGGTTTGAATGTGTTTCACTTGGATTATGGTGAGAAACTAACGGATCGAGAACGGTTAGACGCACTCCTAATTGGAAAGATCACTCGGTAGAATATTCGTTTCACATCAGATCACCTTTGGAACCTGTTGGAATTCCCTCAAATAGTGTTCCAGTTTTGAAGTACCACGCGGAAAACTGTCGAAGAGCAGAACTGATGGCACTTGTTAGACCATGATCGTCGTGTATCCAAACCGCATACCGCTAGAGAATACTAAAATGGCTGGCTGACTGGCTGGCTCGAACGTACATGTGTCCACAGCGCAGTGACAACAGCGAACTGGCCTCATCATGCCCTGCGGCGAACCCTGCCTCCCTTCCGTCGATGATGACAGTCGCAGGCATCAATGTGGAATAATTACCGTGCATTAAATTATAAACGATCGAGCTGGTCCGGAATGACAATATGCCGCCGCGTAGGGCGAAATTACCTTTCCGAACGACACCACTACAGAGCCCAGAGCCAGGCAATGCCATCGGACGGTGGCGGATGACGGCGATGTTTGTGGTTATGGTAAATAAAGATATCTCGCTACGCCAGCCCACTCCAAGTGAGGTAGTTCTGCTTTTAATATTCATCACCATTTGGACGGGATTTGGAAAACACGCCAACAACCATTTGACAAGAGAGCTAGAGACAAAGCCGGGAGCCACCAGCACCACCACCACCGATCACTAACCACCGAACCGACCAAAGCCGGTCAAGCTCATATCATCTGACGCTAAATCGTCAACATTTGGAATTCATCATACAGCGTACCGGGGGAACGGGGGGGGGGGGGGGAGGTGGTCTGACGGCCCGGTGCTGCTGCGTACGCAACAGATTCCCATTAATAGACGTGCGTTGAAATCACTTGGTGAGCACTTTCATCGTGCACATCGCATTTTATGAGGGGACGTGATCCGATCTCGACTGTGGCCCGGCAACCGTGGGCTGCTTCGACGGAGTTGCCGTACCGCAGGCTACAACAACGGCCGCGCAAGCTTTGAGGCAAAAAGTGTCATATTTTAAATGCCCAGTTAATGTCCACTCGACTACTCAAAAACAACGACATCGACGGTGGCGGCGACGGAATCGGTGGTGCCGGTGGTAGCGAATTGCGCCCCGTGAATGAGAAACGGTTATTCCTGGTTCGGGAGCCTTTGCGCCGTGCAACGTAGCGCAGGCCAGTATCTGTCACAATTGCGTTTAAGTACCTTCCTAGAGCTGCGCGCAGGCTCGAATGGCGGCGCAATGGTGGCGCAGTGGTAACGTACACACGCTTGTCGCTGCTTGTCGTAAAGTGCGGCTCATCGCACGGCCAACCCCTTCTTCCTCTTCGCCCGGTTCGATGCGGTGCGGTCACGACGAAATCCATTAAAAGGTTGACCATAAATCTTGCTGCTCAAACAGCGCTGTTAACAATCGCTTAATTGTTTGTTTATGTTGCCTTACGCGCGCGCGCGCTGGTGTTTGTTCGTTTAGTAGCTTAGTGGAAGGGCTTTACGGTTTGCCTCCTCTTTCTCCATCAGTCAATCTTTAGTTTTTTCCTTCTTTTATTTTTTTTGCTTCCTTCTTCATGCGTTCCCTTAGAGCACCACCGAGCATCATTCACGGCCACGGTAATTGTGGAGTAAATTCGTACGCTGGCGGAATTCGTCAACAGCCTGGTTCCCTGGTCCCGGACTGGCGGGCGGTGGTCTGGTCGGAATTTACATCAACCTCTCCGTCGCTCGACCGTTTTTGTTTCAGTCTTTTTGTCAACGTGCTGGTGAAACACTTTTTCTCGATGTAAATGGACACACGGAGGAGACGATGAAGAAGCGGAAAAAGACGAGAAAAAACACCAAGTCCCCCCCCCCCCCCCAACATATGTGTTCATTGTGTGTGCGAACACGCGGGGTCCACATTGCGGTGACGCCTTGCTCTGAATCGAACTTGATGACTTCCTTCTGCCGTCCAACCATCAGTTCGTTCGCATCACACCACTGCCGTCGTCGTCGTCACGAGAGCTCCACAATCCACCAGGGGGGGACCAAGGCCATTAAAGGAAATTAACCCGATTTGTTTGCGTTCGCTTCTTCGCTTTTTTTTTGCTGTGCTGTGCTGTCCACTGGCGACCATGGACGCGCCGCGCCATTCCCTAATTGCACGCACGTTACGTGTGCCTATTCCTAACACTGCATTTCACGCCATTAAAGCGCTGTACGCACTAATTGTCGTCGTCGTCGTCATCGCAGTGCTTTGCGCAAGGCGGGTTTTGTAGACGGACAGTCGATTCCGCGATAGAACAGCAGAATGGTGGAGCGTTAGTGTCACCGAGGCGGTATCGGTTACCCGTCCCCCGGGTCCGGAGTTCGTCGCTGCCATTTTCTCAGGCTCGTCGGTGGGCTATAAATTATGGCAGATTTCGTTGTTGACTGGTGCTGCTGCTGCTGTGACCGGGCTCGGCTCGGCATGACGGAATTCTCGCTAATCTGCGATCAGATAACAGAGCAAGAACATTGAAATCGGAGCCAGAGTCAACGTCGGTGCACTATGGCATCTTCAAAACGGCGGACTCGGTGAGTCAGGATGTAAGGAGGAAGTAACTATGGGCGAACAGCCGGGCTCTGGGCAATGATGTGTCTACCAGTGGCATCAAGAAGGCGTTTATTCGTTTGCGAGCAACAAGTAGAACTTTATTAAATATGGAAAACAGAAGAGTATCTATAAGTGGAGAGTGAAGAGTTTTCTCAGCCTTATTGGAACTATGTTCAAAATATAAAATACAGACTACAAGCTAGATGCTCTAAGGTCCTTGTTAAAGGAAAATCTGGTTTACAAAGTGTCTTTTCGCGCAGTTAACAGTTAACACTTCATAACATAAAACATAATTTTCAAAGATTATATATTACAGCAGTCTACATTTTCGGTAGTAGCTACAACGGTATTCCAACATCTGATTACTTATTGTTGGTTAGTGTTTCTTTAGTCGATGTTGTTATCTGTTCCTTCTAAAATCATAAAAGTTCAAGAAGTACAAAAATTATCTTTGCAACATTAAGTGGATTGCAAAATAATCGAACTAGAACGTTACTCCATGGTCCACTCAAACCTAAAATAGAAATGCTACAGGCGAATGCGCTGATCATCACAACGTTGCACATGACTTGATCACACCCCATCCACCATCACCTATCCCATAGTGCGACCAATTTGATGCTAAAATGAAGACATTCCAGCGCACGTACCACGGGACTGTGCGCGAATTGGGGATGGCACACACGCCGAAAGCTGCATCCCGAAGCTCCCCTCCGTCACCATACCGTCTGAACTCTGACACCATGTCCGTGCCCTGGTCCCGGGTTCGAGCGAATGAAGTTGTTGCAGCGAAAATTTGTCAACGCCAGCACCGCGGCCGCCAACCATCGCTCCACCAGACGGCCTTAATTGTTATGTTTTCTTATCGTAATGGCTTAATCGCATTAAAATGATCACCATTTTCCGGCGATCCGCCGCACCGGTGTGCGATACTGACCGTTGCACCGCGCGACACCAGCATTATCTGGAGAGGCCATGCAGCATCATCACCAGCAGCAGCAGCAGCATCATGAGCAGCTTAGCAGCGGTTCCATTTCGGTGTCTGTTGTGCCATTTTAGCGCGCACACTCTCGCTCGCAGTCGCTGCAGTTGTTACAGCTGGCAAACGAGGATAAAATAAAGAAAAAAATGCTTCTCACGCAGCGCACGGACAGCTTTCGATCGTCACGCTGCACCACCACCACCACCACAATGCACCACGATGCACCACGATGCATGCGTTGCGAACCAGCGCACCAAAGCGGGCAAAACAATTTAATCATCTCTAATTTTCAATGTAATAAATTTCCTACCCATTATCACGTCCATTCATTTAAAGTGAATTTCATCAATATGTACACTGCGTCAGGGACGTCGCACCCCTCCCCCCTTTGGACAGCTGCATCCACACCCCGCGAGCGTGCGCGAAACAAGCATCGCGATCGCGACGGGCAGCACGTTGGCAAATAATCTACACCTAATATTATAAACAAACCTGGCACACCATCCCAGGCGACCGGTGAGGGAATCCATACTCCTCTGACCATCGTTTTGCTCGCCGGCTCGACCGGCGCATAGCGTACGGCCGTGGAGGACGAGAAGCACCGAGAGGACTGTGGTTCGGTTGGTTCGCCTTTCGGCGTAAAACAGATATTACACTTGTAATAAATTATCGCCTTTCGTTCGTGGCCCTCTCGACGTCTCGGTCTCGACTGGCCATCCATTTTCGCCACCTTTTGCGAGACGAGGAGCAGCGCGCTGCAAATGCACCCAAGAAGCAGTCCACCGCAACCGCTGCGGTGTCCGGGGTGGAAGAGATTTGGTTTGACTTTTATTATTGCGCTCGCTGGCCCCAGGCCCCAGGCGCGTGTATGTGTAGTTCGTGAAATTGTGCATGTTACCCCGCACTCTGCTGCACGTGCCACACACCGCCACTCCTCTCTCTTTCTCTTTTTCAGTGCGATGCATCCGTGCAGTTGGAGTGCATCATCATCATCGTCGTCGTCGTTGTTGGGCTGGCATACCTTTCTTCGCGCAGATTTTGCTCCCGGTTCGATGGGAAGTAATTTATAATTCCTCCGTGCACATCGCCGCTGTACGTGGCCCCTCCACCTCCTTCGTTGGTGATGGTGATAACGCACCGAAACGTTTCGCACCCATTTGCAAATACAACCTCCGACACTCCAGCACTCTGGGGTCACCGAGCTCTCGCCAGGACTCCAGGGTTGAGTCAATAAATTATCGATCCCGCGGGTGCACTAATTCATTGGCCAACGCATGGCCAGCGAGACCGAGCGACAGTGACCACCAATTGGCCTCGTTGGTTCGATTGGATTCGATCGAAGAAAACGAGTGTTCTATTCTGCTGCTCGGGTCCAGAGGCGCGCAGAGATTGAACAAACAAACTCTCTCACAAAAGCACCCGTTAATGGTGCTTCCTGTTCCTTTCTGGGGGTGGTGGTGGTGGTGGTGGTGGTGGTGCAGCGTAACTTTTCAAAAAAGCTCATCAACGCCTCGTTAAATGGAAGCCAAACCAAACGATGAACGATTCTCTGTTCTCCCGGGCGCTCGCATTTCCGCCCATCCCAAGGACCTCAAGGAGGTGACGCCGGCGAGGTGGGTTTGGTGGGACCCCCTGCAGCTACTCGAAAACCATTTCGAACGCATTCATAATAAGATATAAAATATCTGTCTTAAATAGGTACGAAACGGAGATAAAACATTCCCATCTACCAAAAAAAAAACACCCCCTCCCCCCGTGTGTCTGGCACGCTGACACGACGACACAAGACGAACCAAAAGAGAGGGACGCCGAGAGAACGAGAGGAACAAATGCATAATACAAAATTAATATGATGATTATTGTTGTGCTGGGCACGGGGACCAGGCGGCCCTGTTTACTTACGCCCCGGGGCGAGTTAATATAAATAAATGAATATATTTGGTCGATTCTCACCTTTCGACGCGGTAGTGTGTCCGCGCCTGGCCTGGCACACCGCCGGAGACTCCGGACTGGACCGGACCGTGCCGAGGTCTTAACGAGTTTTGCCTGCTCCCTACCCTGGTCCCCAGCTTCGGTTCGCCCCAGAGGGGCTGTAACCTGGTCCAGCGTCTTCGTCTTCGGTCTTCATTTGTTCGCTCACTTTTCTTCACATTTCTGCACCCCAAAACGAGGATGGAGTTCGAGGTGGAATAGACCGTTCTACGGGCTAGGATTGTGATACTCGGTTGTGTTTGCATATCGTAAAATCCGTGGGGGGGGTTGTCATACTTTCACCTCGCGCCCATGCTTACGGCACATGGATTGTTGGTTTGATGACTCAATTAAAGCAATTTTTGAACAAGACAAAGCGAGCGCGAGATTTGAATAGATCGTGCTTCGGAGCCCAAATTAATGCGGCATTATTAATGTGACACAGATCGAAGTGGCCGAATCTTTATTCTCAGAAGCCAAAGTGGATCAACCGGTGGGTCCGTTTATCATTCCGCCATTTTAATTACGCGATTCGGTATTGTACATTCGAGGGGCGCACCAGGTAAGCTAGCTAGCTGGCTACCGGGCTGCGCGATCCGCTTAAACATTCCGGGCACAGAACGAGCTAAACGGTCTCCATCATGTCAGGTGCAGGCCGCCGCGTTCTCGCCGTTTGCGGGCTCCAGGTTCCCACCGAAACCACCGGCAGCGTGTGAAACGAAAGTTTGCCAAATGGTCCCCACGCCAAACGGGCCACACGACGCAACGGCATTTCTTCTTCGACATTTTTGCCGGTGCGCGCAGTAAAAGCTTTAACGATTAACGGCCCCGAGATGCAATTATTATTCACTTCGGGGCCCATCGATTGCGTCGGAGCGATAGGTCTTTTTTTGCATTCAATAAAGCCCGTTCGCTGGCCAGAGGGACAGAGAGAAAGAGGGAGAGAAAGAGAGAGGGACGCTTTCAAGGAAATGGTCACCTCCTGGGCATGTTTGCGTTACTTCATCGAGGGCTAAGAGTGGCGAAGGGTGTAAGCTGCACGTAGAAAAGATGATCAAGAGCAAAACCAATCGTGAACAACTGAGAACACGTCGCATTTTATCAAAACAAATGGCCTACGATTTGTTGAAATGCTTTGTCTTTCGTGCTTAGGTTGATGATCCTTGTTTTGGCTTGTTTGGCTCACTCCCTCAGAAATACTATGCGATGTAAACGACAGTTTTTGGACATGGTATCATTATTAGCTTATTGTTCATTTGTTCATATTCTGATTTTTTCAGTATTTCAACACATTTTTCAATGTTTTTCAATGCTTTCAATTGTTTAATGAAATAGCAATATCGTAAATCTCAGAACAAACCAACGACAGTGATTAATTGAAATTGTTCTACAATGTGAAACTCCCAATCTCTCGAATGTTTAGATAAGGGAAAGTTTATTCTAGGCGAAAGGGTTATTGTTGTCAAATGTTGCCATAACGCCGATCTTGATTGTTTTTATATTGCGAGGCCTAGCTAACTGAACGTTCATGATATCAAAACCAAAGCTAAGCGATATCGATATCGTCGAATGATGCGATTATTGAATGAGTATTCAATGTTATCGTTGCAATCGTTGTTTGATCGTTTAATGCATCGGTCAGCTTCCCATATTATACTGACAGATCATCGTTCCATGGTAATTAATTTAACGACAATATTGTTGACAACGTTAGACTAGATACACTCTCAGGTAATAATGTTTACAATTAGCCTAGAGTATGTCTAATAAGCCTTTATTGTATTGTCTTGAAATGTGATACTTAGGCAGCCACTCTACAGCATCATTCCCTAAGAACAGTACACATTACCACACTTCAAAGCTTCATTAATTCCCTTCTTCACTAATTTGAGCGGCTGTTAATCAACCGGGGTCTAGAATTGAACCAAAACTACTAGCCACACAGATGGGTAAGCTCACTCGTCTGCCCTACGCCTTCGCTGCATTCGCTGGTTCATCAACCGAAAACCCGCGCTCCCGCGAGCTGCACCCCAACCCCTGGAGGCATCTTAAGCACTAAAGCAGCTTTGCTGGATGTCTCAATTCCACCCTCTGCACACCCGTTGGACGAGTGGCCGAAGTGGCGTCGAGGCTCGATGCTCTAAGCGAGCATCATTTGTCTTCCGCCATCAAAGGCCAGTACCGTAAATCGCTGCTCGGGTGAAATGAAATGGAACCGGGAGGAAAGCGAGACGCAACGAGTGGGTATGGTCGTGCCTAGACGCTCAGCGTGCCCCGTGACGGAACCTGACGACTCCCCGGACCCTTGACTGACGATCATCATGCTGCAGAAGGTGGCGGCATAATGTCTTAATCAGCCGCTGAAATCCATCAAGCTCACTGTGACCGGCGACTGCCCGGACCGAGCGAACACCCAAAAACCAACGGCCATGGCCGCGTGGCGAATCCGTAGCGGGCAGAGTAGACGCGCAGGTTGTTGGACTTTTGACTGTCTGGTGGGGCGAGTAATTCCAATGCGCAGTCGCAGATGGCGCTTCCACAACAACACCGAGGGCCGAACCGTTGTTGGATTGCAAAGTAATTAAGCTCAAGTTTCGTGCCACAACAGACAGCTACACAGAGAGAGAGAGAGAGAGCAAGGGTGAGTGGGAGAGTGAAGTGGAAGCCTTAAACTGATACGGGCCAACGGCATTTACTTCTTCTCCTTCCCTGTTGTAGCCTTCTGGCCACACCAATTAACCATCCAATCCGCGTAGACAGCCACGATCCACAGCCTCCAGTAACGAGCGATCCGATTTCATCCGACGTCACGTTTTGACGTTCCACCGGGTCAACCAGCTCGCAAGATTGATACCCGTGGCCCGTGTGTCGATATCAGTTTGTAGAAATCACCTTCAGGCGAAGGTGATCTGACGCAGAAGCTAAAACGTCCATAGAGACGTTCCACTCCTTCTTCTTCTTCTTCATCTTCGAACTGTGGATGAATGACGCAGCCCACGCATCCTGACGCAGACTCCCGAAATCCCGTCCGTTGTGACCGTGGGGCCATGAATCAAACCGATCGGTACCACGACAACCAGGAAGCATCAATCTCGGTGATCCATATCGCGCATACGGTGGTAGCGCTGCCTACAACTTCATTCATGACCATCACGTGGACAGACGGAGCCCGAATTCAAAAGACCTCGATCACCGCACACACCACGAACCCGATTCCGAAGAATAATAAATTAATTTTCATTCAATTGCCACCGATAGTGATCGGTTGAGGCGTGTAAAACCATTCCCAATCCTCCCCGAAATACGAGGTAGTTGATCGTTCTGATCACCGTTTATGGCTCGTAGCAACGCTCATAACCGCGTTCACGTTGACAATGGCTACAGTACCGGGGGACATACCCTCCGTTAACCTGGGGACACCGGTCCATTCAAGGTGCCACAGGGTGTGTGCTGTGCGGCCATCACGGACTCTCGATCTCTTGCTCGAAATTTGAAATTATTATCATCCCTCATCACACGGGGTGTCGCGGTGGTGGTGCTGGTCTTGGCTGGAACCCTTTGGCCCTTAAACGCAAAGATTAGCTTTTAAGAAATGGGTCTATGGGTCTATGGGCGCAGCGACGGATGGTTCCATTCATTGCGTGCTATCTGTTCTTTAGATTTCCATCCCGTCGCTCCCTTCTGGGCGCGCTTTCGACGAAACGATTTGAAATGCAAACGAAGACGCTCGAACGTTTTGGAAAAGCAAAAAGATGACAGACGCACACGCACTAAGCGTCGGAACTCGGTTCTTCGGCTGGCGTGAAATCGGTGTCGCGACGCAGTTAGCCACCGGCATGAATCCGTCGTGGTCGTCGTTGAGTTTTGGAGAAGCTATCGACTTCCAGACGAATTTTTCTTAGAAAAAAAACCCCAGGGGACGCCAGGCTACGCCACGAAAGCCAGTGAGTGTGACAAAACAATAAAATTATGCGCCTCTCCGCTCCCCGAGGGCCCTCCCAGACCATTCGGGGGTGCTGTGTCCGTCCAGTCCAGGAGCGAACCAGCGAGAAAGGTGGCATATAACACGGTTGACAATTAAGATCACTTCTGGCGATAATGTGGCGGTGTGTGGTGTGTGTCTTCATTCCGCGTTCCATGTCGTGCGCATTCGTCTCCGAGTAGTCTGGCGGACGTGCTCGTGGTGTCCGTTGTTGTTCAAATCGGAATGATCATCATAATGCAAAGTAGGCAAAGGATGGAACGCATGGAACGGTCTGAAGAAGCCAAAGTAACACTGAAGGAGGTTGTTTTGTGGTCCGGTAATAATGGGGTCCGTGATGAGTGAGCTTTTAGAAATGAAATCTACAATT
>NC_064877.1:41615000-41620000 GCF_943734665.1 Anopheles aquasalis
TATTATACTCTTCCGCTGTGTTACTGCCGTTGTTACTGGTGCTACTCCAGCATCGGATTCCAGCTCTCTCTCTCTCTCTCTATTTGGCCGGCCTCTGTCAATCTCTTAATTCGTCTGGTCTGGGCCGATTCGTTTTGGAGTCCGTTTGTTCGATTGATTTATTATCCCTCTGATTGGGATGACATGTGACTTTACGCTTCAAACCACTGGCGATTGATGGAAAGGGTTTCGGAACACTCAAATTACAATACCACAAGGAACAAGGCTTGAGGGTAGTAAGAGGTGGTCTGTGATCGGCGTGAGGGAGCCCCGGAATTGGACTGCACGACCGAAATGGGCCCGTGCCTCCCGAGGCATTACCCGTGACAAATCATTCAATTAATTTTATTATTTAAAAATCGAAACATTTTGTGTGTGCACGTTCGATTCGCTTTTACCTCGGTATTTTGGGCCATTGGGGAAATAGGAATTGAAGAATCAATGAATGGGGTTCCCATCCTCCCCCTGGCTACACCTCCACCCCCCTCCCCCCTCTCCTATCTTCGGTACCACATTTCGTCAAGATCGTGCGCCACCTCCATGGTCTGGTCCGGTGTGGCCTGGTAGTTGGTAGTACTGGCTATCTACGCCGTCGATCGATCGAAGGTGCGTTTCTTTCCTTTTTTAATCATGATTGATCGTTCGCTCCAAAACGGGAAACCAGCGTCTGGTTTGGTGGGTGAACGGGGGGAGATCTCCGGAGTGGCTTTGTCATCTTTGGCGATTGTCGCTGGCAAACGACTAGTTTGCTGCATAATTTACACCAACCAGCGGCCGGCCGGTCGGCCCTGGTGCTGGTGCAGTGCTTTACCCTTCGCACGATGGACTCCGCGCAGGAGGGCCCAAGTTTTTGCTCTTATTTTGCCTCGTCTTAACATGTTTTTAATTCCTTTTCCCTCCCATCGGACATTGATTATGACAGCAGAGTTCACGATCGGACCGATCGGACCGATCGCGCTCCATTCATCGATCAAGCCACGCTGACCGGAGGAGACCTGCTGTTCGGATAGAAACTTCGTACTTCATTCCACAGCACCCAGGGGCAGGGGTGGTATTTTGATTAAAAACTAATTTACCAAAGACTCCCGAAGACGAACTCAACAGTCTTAATTGATGCTTCTCTCTCTCTCTCTCTCTCTCTCTCTCTCTCTCTCTCTCTCTCTCTCTCTCTCTCTCTCTCTCTCTCTCTCGATGGTCGACCGGTAGATAACGAGCCAATCCACGGGGTGTGTTGCAGTTCTCCAGCTTCCGGCACGAGGGGGAAAAAAGGCGTAAACACGGCGTTACGGCCATCGGTGGTTACTGATGAGCCGTGCCGAGTTCGCCACGGATTTCGTGTGATGACCTCCTGCTCTTCTCCTTCCCGTTTTCTTCGCTCTTCGCTTTTCGAAGACGCTGAAGACGCTGAGACGGCTATACTTACCACTCATAAATCATTCATAATTATACACCAATCGGGCAGCGATTAAATGGTATTTAGCTAAACGAATAAATATTTGGCAATCGACAAACATGCCAGCCAGCCAGCCAGTCAGCGGTGTGTCGAGCCGAAGTCGTGCCATTGGTTTCAACGATCATCATCATCATCCGCTAGTCCGCGGATCCGCGTGTAGATGACAATGATGAATTCGATCAGATTTTGTGTGTAGCTTGTTCGTTCGTTCGTTCGTTCGTTCGGGAACACGGAATCTCCAATCCGAGAGCAATTACTACTGCAGTGATCGAGGGCCACCTCGGGACAGCACACACCCGGCTTATTGGCCGGGATGTCACAGCAAAGCAGCGAGAACTGTCAATGCAAATCCCATTAGCAACGGCGACCCCCAAGGGGGGCGAGGGTGCACTTTGGCGCGAGGCCGAGAACCTAAGCCGATTAGCATAATTGTATTAATGTTTGTTCGGCAAAAAAACACCAGACCCAACCGGGGTGTGTAGAGAGAGCAAGAGGAAGAGGAGGAGGAGGAGGAGGAGGAGGCGATACAAATGGTTCGATGGGCCCCGGTAAGCTGCTACCATTGCTGCCGTACGAGCGGAGATCCCTTAACAGAGATCGAGCTGACAATAAGAGAAGATAATCTACTGACTCCGCCCCGGCCAGATGAGCTCGGGGATGGCCGGCCGGTCGCCCCGTTGCTCCAGGTAGTCGACCTGGGACTCGGCAGCTACCAACAACTCCTCAGGATATCGTTGCTGCTGCCTCTTCTATGGTGATCTATGCTAATGCTTGTGCGAAGGCTCAATGTCGTAAAATCTCGTCCGAACAAACGTCCGGGGCTGTAAACAGATAATGAATACTGCCGCAAATTTACATTCCGAAAGCGATATGGGTCCGTTGGACGCAGGCACAGGCAGAGGCTGGCTGCTGCTGCTGCTGCTGCTGCTGCTGCTGCTGCTGCTACTCACCGCATGACGCTTCCGGTCACACCGCAGTACCAGTGCAAACAGAGCGCACCGGTCAAAAAGGGGATATAATCGTTCGGTCAACAATGCGAAATTGATTTACAACTTCAACTCTGTTCGTGTACTTATGCGAGGTGAGGTGAGGTAAGGCTAGCATCCAACATGGACGATGGCGAGATGACGACGAGAGCGCGCACCCCGAGATCACCCCATCCACCAGCGCACAGCCCCCGCGTTCCAACTACGTGTTATTCGATGAAATCGATCCTTCACGGGGTCTCTTCTCGGCTCTCTGCAACAACAACAACAACAAAAGCGTCTTGCAGCCAGCCAACCAAAAGCTAAGAAAATAAAGTTGTTCTCGGCTAAACTTATTTCTTAATAATGACAGTCTGCTTTGTAGTATGATAAATGAGCTCGAGATCGACCGGGCTCGATAGTTAGTTAACTTGTTTTCGCTCGTCTCCTGCTGGTGCTGCACACCATGGACCCACGAGGAATGAGGAACCACGGGACCCCGGGACCGTCCTATTAATTTATTTGTTCGAACATCAAGCCTTTCTCGGATGCAGCGGTGAGTTGTCTCTGTGTGTCTGTGGTTGTGTCCATCGAACCGGGGACCCCGTGATGGTTGATCATATTTTTCTCGCTCCTTTTTTTTTGGGGGGGGGGCCATTCCCTCGTTGCCCCTGAAGATGGTAATCGATTAGTTGCTTTTGCGGGCTCGTCCCACTCACCGCTCTGCCTTCACGATGACCATCTGGCACCGGAAATCGACCCACAAATCGAGTCGCATTAGGAGAGGGCATCTATCCTCCTATGAGCTCGCTGTTTGACCTTTTTGTGTGCAGTTTCTCCCAAGTGTGGCCACGACTGGTGGGGTTTTTTTTTCGAATGGAGCTACATGCAAACCATAAACGATCCCGAAACATTCGACATCAGGATCACCGGTGAGCCTCGGTATCCCAGATGGCACGATATTCCACGGGAGTTCCAAGAAACGACACTCGGCTTTTTCATCGACACACCGCGGGACATGCGAGCGGTTACTCACCTTCCAGCAAACCGAAACTCGATCCGGCCGGTCGGGGCGTGAAAGCAAAAAAAAAGCCAAACCCAAACCAATCCTACAAGCAGTCCGTGAATATCATACTAATTATGGCAAATTAAGTATCCTTTTGCGAACTTCTCGGAACTAATCCACCGCAAATCCACATCTTCTGGCGGTGAAGGGGAGAAGTCCGACAAAGTTGTGTCGATCGCCATCAGGCCAAAAGAGAAAAAAAACGCTCAGGCAGGATCTGAAACCTACATTCACTGGACTACGACCCCGAACCCCACTGGAGATGTAACCTTCAATTTGGTGCACGCTTAGAGCACCCGGACCCTTGCGGTGGAACCATCGTGCGAACGAGATTGTCTGTTTGGGGATCCGCTCCCCCTCCCTCCCTCCCCCTTTTGCCGATGGCCATTCAAATGCGGGAATTAGTATAATTTTCGAATTGGCCCCGGTAATTGATTGATATTTGCCTAGGAAGAGGGCCAGCGTCTTGGGGTTCCTCCGTAACCCAGATTTCACTCCCTGGGCCCCATGAATTCTCCCGTTGAGATGAGTCACTAGTCCACGGTCCACGAAGTTTTCGGTGAAACGATTGCCTCCCGGGTAATGGAATTTAAATTGCTCCATTCTTTTGCTTCGCGGCCAACACACCCGGTAGTCTTTTCGGGACAGGGGGAGCCTATAGGCATTCGCTGTGCGCGCTCCACCCTGCTACTGGGTCGGTTGGCCGTTTGTCGTCGTGTCGTTTGTTAGTTTTGTAGAAACAATTACTGTTCCAAGAAGCACTAGGAGGTAGCATGTCGGCAAGGGTCATAAAACTAATCCATCCGTCCGTCCGTCCGTCTGTCAGTGCCGCGTCCCATTCCCATAAGGCGTTTAGAGGCGTTTGCGTCCTTTATTCTCGGAACACCACACATGAGCGATTGCCGTGTGACAACCGGTGAACGGGTGTTTGAGTGTGTGAATAAATAAAACTCCCGCATTTTGATGGTGTCAACTGATAAGATGTCCATACTATTTTCGCCCACCTAGTTCAGGTACAGTGCACGGCGCTATCAATTCAATAGGTAGTTCTAGTCGCTAGAATTCGAATTTTAGGTCAAGCAATTAGTGCTTAGACACCATTTGGCGCCCTATAGGAAACGACGCAGTGCACCACTAGATAATAAGTGGATAGAACAAACAAATCAAGCTGTGGCAGCCTGCGTAAAAAGGGTTAATAAAATGCTTGTTCGACCCACGGCGCAATGGTACGTGCTGCTGCTCCTTATCCAGCCTGCACTGTAGCAAGGGAGGTTGTTGCTTCTCCTCCTCACCAGGTGTTTGCGGTTCCTTAACACGCAACACGCGGCAACGATGAATTCACATTAGTTTATAGGTTTCCGGGAATCGGCACATCGGCGCCCGCCCCCTTACTACCCGATCACATTCGCATGCTGGGCGCGAGTGCACTACCCACCACCACCATCACCTTCACCGTTTGCATCGGTGATGATCCGAT
>NC_064877.1:41630000-41640000 GCF_943734665.1 Anopheles aquasalis
TTGCCGCTCTCCTTCTCAGGGGGAGCAGTGGATCAGCATGGAGGGGTCGTATCGTTGTTGTACCCATGACCTGCTTCCCGAGGCGCACGGAGCCGATAGTGCTGGTGCTGCATCAATTCAATCACACCACGATAGCGCGGCCAAAACAGATCGATTAGCCCCAGCCCATCACTACCAATCACGCGCTGGTTGGCGCTAGACGACCGTGACCGGGCACTAACGGCTTTTAATTTTCCTGGCCAACTCCCTGGGTCTACCAAAGGACCCCTTCTGGTGTGGAGTTCCCTAGTGGCCGTTTGTACAGCAAACGCTAATGAGGGTATTGCGAGGGCTCCCTTTCTGTGGCGGGGAAAACCGAGGGAATGCAGGACAACCTTGCAAAAGCTGGGCCTGCTGCTGCTGCGCCATGGCAACATTGTTTTTGCAAACCTGCCACCCTTCCTGCCTCCCCTTTCCGTTTATGCTGCAGCATCGACCATTAGAAGGAGCAGCAGACACGGATGCAGACTGTTCGGTGTGGCCATCAATTTTGCCAAACAAAACGGTGCAACCTAGCGATTAATATCGCATTAGCTGATCGACATCGACATTCGCCGTTCCAGCGTGCAGTGTGCAAGGCCGCGGGTGGAAGGGAATCCACCGCAGTCACTTCATAAAATGCATGTCGTTCCGATGGCATCAACCGATGGACCGGTGTATGTGTGCCTGCCGTCGCACGATGGGTTATTATTTCCATCGATTGGCATTGGCAAAACCTCAGGGATCCTCAGGGCCTGCATCCATCCGCTCACCGCTTCATCTCCGGATCGTGGCGACTCCTCAGCACGGATCTTCACGATCCTCTGCTGCTGCTGCTGCTGCTTCGGAGCGAACAGCGCGAATGTAAAGTGTCCGCCAATTGAATCCAATTATTCCCGCGACCAACGAAGCCAAAAGGAAATGCTAAAGCACAGAGTAAAGACAAAAGAAGGAGCGGGGGGCAGGGGGTGCCTGTTCTTCCCATCCCTTGGCCTGCCGTACCATCGTCATCGGGTGGATTGAGGTATCGTGTAGAGAAATTAATTCGCAAATATTCGCACAAATTGAACCTCACGCTTGACGAGGGAGAGAGCGAGAGCAGGTGGAGCGGTGGCTTGCGGTGGAAATTACGCCAAAAAGGCGCACCCGGCTGCCCTGCCTGCTAGTGCAAACAAGAACCAAAGGCAAGGGAAGGCTGGCAGAGTGATGCTGCTCCAGTCTTCAGTTTGTCAGCCAGCGAGCCAGTCAAAGCATTGAAGCGTAAGGATATGCTGCAAAGTGCGAGCGAACGATGAGAACGTCCAGCGTTTGCGTCCTCTCGCGATTGCTCCGGTTCACCCCTCGTCAAAGTCCCGATCGCATTAATGGCGGTGTAATTACAGCATGTGAGGTACCGGCCCCCATCCAAGCCAAGGGGATGCGCGATCACTTTGGTTGCTTCGATTGTCCATCATTTTGATAATGGGTTTCTCCGGGCGGCAGACGCTCCGATCTTCCTCTCCCTCTCTCTCTTTCTCTCTCGATCACTCTCTTGGCTGATCTTATGTTGTTCTTGTTCGAGTTTAAAAGAGTACGGGCAGGGCCGGAAGGGATCGTCTGATGAGCATCACCACCAACCAGCATCATCATCATTCGTGAGTGCGTGCGTGCATGTGCATGTGCGTGTGCATCCAGCACGCTGTTAAGGGCAAGTTAATGTTTTATCGAGTTTGCAGGATGCCGACACCAGGAGGACGCACTACCGCCCGGGCACCCTTAACGATGCTTAATTTGATTGATTTCGGTGCATAATATGCCGTAATCGTGATGCGCCTTAACCCCCCCTGGGCGCCCTTTTGGTGATGTGTTGCTCCACTCGATCGAAAATCGCTTTGTTTGGTTTTTTTTATGATCGTGTCTTGTACTCGCTGCTGTTGCTCCTTCGCTTAAAGACACTTTAAATGAGTCCGCAAAATGGACGTCACTTTACCAAAAATGGACGTCACGACACTTTGCAGAGACATTTTAAACAATATGTCTAATTGCTATACGAGAACAATATGTATAATTGCTATTGCTCGTATACAATAAATTTCTAAATATTAATTGCTCATTGTAAGGGATTTTTATAGATCATATCTATTCCAAACGAACGAACATTAGATACCTTTTCTATCGTAATTGCCAAACTGTTCGTAGACATCCTGCATCCTTACGATGAAGACGATCTTTCGAAGTATTGCTAAAGATTATTTTTAACTCTAGACAATATTCTTATAGTGTGGACGACATGGTAGCAAAACAATCAGCTTTTACTTCAAGAGATTAACCTTCTGCAGATGCTGCTCTCGTGATCCTCTTAATCGCTCTAGATGGCTCGCCACCCCATATCTCGATGCGCAAAAAGGGGGTTTAATTAAATTATCTCTCATTTGTGCAGCAATTAAGCTCAATAAAGATAAAGAGCCGAGATGAGATGATGGTTCAGTATCGGCGAGCGTGTAGACAGACCAATGATAGACCCCAACACTGGTCTCGTTAAGACGAAACAGCAAACCCGCCAAAACACCAATCAAAAGGAGTTCCCGGCCGGAGTGCAGCGGCCGGATGAAAATCTCGTCTTGATCACGGACGATCACGATCAATTACGTAGCCAGTCTGCGGCCTGTCTGCGGGCGCAGTTAAACCCCCACGGTCCAACGCTTCCCCTTATCGGTCGCGGCCAATCAAACCGACAACACCGAGACCGGCTTAATTATGATACTAATGAATTTGTTGTCTCGCTACTGCTATCGCTGTAGCCCCCGGAGCTTATGAGCTGAGTGATCGCGATCGCTGCACACCGAGCAACACCGAGGGTCCTGCAGCAAACGTTCGAGTCATGGAGTCGCCTGGCTCGCGACTCGCCGTTTGCCGTTCACGGAATTGATTTAATAATAATATGCACACACTCGCCGGCACTCGCACAATCCGCTGACCTCATTCCACACGTCACGATCACGAATTCGATTGCAGCACGACGAACTCGTTCACGGTGGCCACGCGCCACCACCGCCATGCTGCATTGGTGGACTGGCGTGGCGGACGGTAGCCCCCCTTGGGAATGAATGGATTATGTTGTGCAAACAAAGACAGAGAGAGAGAGAGAGAGCTGGGTCTGCACTAATTAGGGTTTGCACTAGAAGTACCGCTTCATCCCTTCACCTAACTATACTGCCGCACATTCCGGTTACCAATGCAAAAACCATTAGGCTAATAAGGTATCTGCAGCTCAACACTCGGCCGCCGAGATTAACGAGCACCAAACCAATCAGGATTAATCCCGGATTGAAGAGTGGTCTTTCATCAACGTTTACTACCTCATTACTAGAATGATAACGACGATAGGTACCTATAACGATTGAAATGGTTTAATCTAGATCAAGGTGAAACCTAGACAAAGCTGAAGAGATCGATGGCGATACATCTGCCACTTTGCGCCACATCCTTCGTTCAGTAAATCAAATAAAATCCCATCTAAATGCTCTATTCCATCTGAAGAAGGGCCCTTCACGATGCAGCTGTTGTGCTCAACAAATAACTCGCAATACAAACAACACCGACAACAACATTACAACACGTTAATACTCCATTAATCTTTCATAGCGCCAGCATCATCGCAATATTCTGGACACTGGCCACATACACCGTGAATTCACCTGTCACGGACTCGAAACCCACTCTGCAGCTCACCTGCACACGTGACACGTGATCGCTCAAAAGAGGGAGGAGAAGCCATCCTTCAACGCAATGAACTCGAAAACGAAACGCCAATCTGCGCACAAACCAAGGGCGAGGCATCGCTGGTTCAATTTCATCGAAAAGTCGGCCTCCAACTCGATGTCCAGCTACCTCCATCAAAGAAATGACATCAACTAAACGTACGCACACGCGATCCATGCTCCGGTGCACCGGAGATCATCTCACTAATCATCTCATTGTAGTGCGTTCGATCGGTGCTTGCCAGGCGGGGGTGTGCCCACGATAAATGTGTTATGGATTTTCAACGCCTCCACATCCATCCCTAGAACGTCCGAGGGTCGAGACTAGGGGCCCGCGCGGCACACACGCGACCCAAAGAAGTGACCGAGCAAGTGACCACGAGCGGCCCGAAACCGCCCGCGTGTCGTTGATTATCTTTATTTATATAGGCACTGATCGCGGTACACCTATACAACCGAAAGACGAAAAACACCTCGGTATAGCGTGGAGGAAACACCTTTTCGCTACGAGGATTCCTGGCGTGGCGAGGACCGATGTAAACTAATTAATTATCCGTCCCGGGTTCATCCTTGACTTCTTTGTACGCTCTTCCTGCGTTCCATTTGCTCCCTTCCGTACCAGCGCTACCAGCTACGATCGCGATCAGGCGCGCGCACCGTGGATTGCAGATGAGAGCTGCGAGCAAAGCAAAGGCGTAGCAGGACGTCTTTGTGGTCTTCGGGCACTCTAAGGTGTCGACACGGGCGGCCGGGGGGGTGGGGAAATTTATATTTCTCACTTTTCGATGAGGAATTAGCTGTTGAAGTTCACCCTGTAACGTCCGCTGCTCGGTGTGTCTCTGCGCTTGTTCCTGCGCTTGCCGTTGCCGGCCCTCCGTTGTTGTTGTTGTAGATTGTCTTTGGTTTCTGGTTTCTGGTGGTGCCCCTCGTCGTAGTAATGCCGTAGCGTAGCCCGAGGGCAAATTGGTCCGTTTACTGTCTTGTACATCCAGTGTGGTCACCGGGAAGCTAGCCAACCAACACTAACCGACCAAACAGGCCAACCCAGGCCACTCACAAGACAAGACGTTTTCGTCGCGCGTTAATAGCTACTGTCAATTATGCATGTCGCAGTCGCAGTCGCAGTCGCAGGGGTAGTGTGGTTTGGGGTGGTGGTTCCCGTCACCCTAACCACCCCTAACCTTCCTCCAGCGTTCCGTCTTCGTCGTTCGTTGTGATTCATTTCAGTGTGTAGTGTCAGACGACATCAAAACATGCAAACCACAACCGAACAGGAACCGAGCGAATGAGGCAGCGAGTTGCTCGTCGTCCAAGCAGGCCGTAGGAATTGATCCACTAATTGGAATTCGTTCGTACGCACTGCACCGCACCGACACGCATTACACACGCCGCTCCTCATCCCAAGAGCAAGCGGACCAGGTGAACCGGCTGGCTGGTAGCTGCGTAACGACGTGCCGCCAGTGCCCACCACCGTACACACGGATTGGGCTTTCAAACTTTCGCGCCTCCAAACTAGCTGGCGGTGCCGCTGCTGTTCGCAACCGATTGCAACCGGAGTGCGAATTGGTTAGTGCAACGAGGTTGGTTGGTACGAGGGACCACAACATTAGCGGCAGCATAATTACGGGTGCGTGTCTTTTGCGTTGGGTCAACGGCGAAATCGAGCATTTATTGTGAAATGTGAGAACCAGCACGGCGCACCGTTACGTGGTGCGCGAACGGACGAACGAACGACCAATTGGCGTTGATGACAATAATCATTGGATTTGAAGTGACATTCCCGGGCGCTTGGGGTTTTTTAAAGGGACGGCACAAGGCGACACCGTGATTGTACTGCGTCGAGGTGCGTGTGATGGAGTGTTGTGCGCCGGTCATTCGAATACAGGTGACAAGTGACTTCATTCGTCACTCCGGAAAGGCTATTGGAAGCTATTTGCGAAGCTATAATCGAAGCAATTTAACGCCACTTGATGCTGATTGTGCAAAGCGCTGTAGACCAAGATACCTGGTTATGAGACCACAAGCTGTTATGAGACTTATCATAGGACGGAAAGAATTTCATATTCTTATATTTTTTTACCTTTAAATTTTATAAACCAAAAGAAAACGACTAATCTAGTACTTTTTAGATATCATAAACATCCTTCTAAAAAACATTTTTCTGTGAATAAAGTGCAAATAACACGTTAGTTGAGCTATGAACTTGAATCACTGGCTGCTGCTCTTGCTGGAGGATTTTTGTGAAGTTTCAAAGACATAAAAGTGTTTCAAAGACATAAAAGTAAAACTATGTTTAAAGAAAGTTAGTTATGCCTCAGTCTAAGTAGGTGTTACAGAAGCGTTCTAGTTTATTCAATCGAGGGTTACTGAAGCTGTGAGGCACCTAATCTCGCATTATCTTTATAACTGCATACTGCTACTTTCATTAGTGGAACTTGTTGGCAGCCAATAAGTAGTAGCTTAATAGCTTGGCTCGTCAAGCGAGCTGTGGTTACGGCATGTTATTGTAATCGACGATCCATTACCGGCTGGCATTAACACTCCGTAACCCGTCTACTCTCGATGCTAATCGCAAACAGCCGATCGCTAAACAGTTGCCAGTTCCTAGGCCTAGTGCCTCCAGTCGTTTGACACCAGCGAGTTCGCTTCCTTATGCCACCTTCAATAATATTGATTTATAGTTTGCAAAACAGCCAAACAGCCAGCATGCCACAACACAAGGAAGGCACAACCTTCATGCAAATAAAAAAAACTGGAGCGAGATAGGAAGGCTGATGAAGCTATGCCAATAATATGGGTTGAACAGCCAAGAGTACAGCCCTCGTACCTCGAGAACGGCCATGTCAGTGTCAGGTCAGGTTCACCGTTATCGAACGTTCGCGTACTCGAGGTTTGATGGGTCGTCGATGGTGTTTTGTTTTTGTTTTTTTCGCAATCTCGGTCCCTCCGGAATGGATGCGCCAGCAGCGGTCGCTACTGCAACACGTTAAATGCGATAAAATCACTTCTCGAAGGGACGTTGAGGGAAGGGGGGTGGCCTCTAAGGCAAATAGTCGCGACCTCCAAGGCCTCTCCACTTCTACCGGGCGAGGAGCGAGCCAAGAAAGATGCAAGAGATTCGTTGAGCGTTGAGTTGATGTTCCGCGGGGTGCAGGGAAGGTATTCCTTCCCTGTCACCCCGTATGGTAATGTGACCCCGGCCATGCCTCATTCTAGTGGCCCATCATCAGTCGACCGCGTCGCGTCCCGAGGGAAGATTTATGGAATTTTAAATGGAACGAAATGAGAACGAAACCTACACGCCAGGCAGCTCCCGGGGCAAGCTGGTCTCCTTCTGCTGTTACTGCTCCTGGTCGTGGTGGGCTTGTCTCGTTACACGCTCAATTATTGACTTCGGGCGGCTAATTCTGCATTCCGTGTTCCGACCGCATGTCAGCAGCGACCTGCTACTCCTCCCCCTTCTCCTCACCACCGGAGGGACAGATGATGTGCTCAAACATTGAATTATGTCCCACATACCAGACACATATACCGTCCGCGAGACAGTGGCGGAGGTGGTGGTGGTGGTCTTCGGTCATTCGGGAGAACGCACTCTACTTTCACCACTCTCTTGTGTCTGGCCCTCGACGTGCCGGCCTGTTCCGTTCTACTGCCATTCTTCGCGGTGGTCTCGAGCTCGTCGCTTGAGCGCGGTATGCAGATGTTCAAGACACGCCACCAGCTAGCCCGCGGTATGTGTGCATTGCCCGGTGGCCGTTTGTGTTACTTTCCCCTCTCTCTCTCTCGCTCTCTCTCTCTTCCTCTCCCTCCTTCTGTCCTTTCGACACGTTAAACAACGTCACCGTCGATGGACCAATTAGTTCCGTTTTGCCTTTCGTTTTCCCAATTTTTGGTCCTCGTTCATCGCCATTTGCTACTATGTCGCTCCGGCTCCGGGTCCGGGGTCCACGGCAGAGTGTCGGCGGCCGCTTTGTGTGTGCGCACCCCCCCGGAGTGCCGTAAGGCAACACCACAGCAATTGCACGCAACGTGAGTTTCGGATTCGGCTACCAAAAACCTTTGTTACAGTCCGGCTGCTACTACTTTCGCCAGTCGCGACAGTCCAGCACTTTCTTTGATCATTCGCCGAGCGTCCGATGACTGGTGGATACTGGCGACAGAGTGTCTGTCGCACCGAGAGCTCCGTACCGTACAGTGCGACCGCGACGAATTCGGTGTGTAGCAAGGATTTGCATCCGCTCCACCGATTGCATCTTCGAGATTTCAAAATCCATAAACGAATTTCCACACAGCAACAAGGAGCACTTGCAGCGAGTTGCATCACACGTTTCTAGAGGGGTATAACCCCCCGAGATGGCTATTAATTACGTGTCAAAGTCTTGGAAGGAACCAGGATATCATGGTATGATTAATTTAAAGAGAATCATAATTCTAGTTCTATTATTACCAGCAGCAGGTGGCATTCTTTTCAACGCTAGAGCCATTTGCGTTTCAGCAGGGAAGATCATACTATCTTCTTCAAGTTAACTGAAATATTGGAATATCACCTGATAGTTAGTCGAAAACCGTAGGCACAAGCCTTCAAACAGATAGACCAAAATTTGAATGATCTTCAACCGATTCAAGACCGATCTTTTGCTATCATCATCAGCTACTTGAGAAGCAAATAAAATATGTTTGAGGTTTATGGGCTAATAGAAAACAAAAAAAGCGAAACCATTGAAAATATCCTCAAAAACTTAGGAACAAGAGTTAGAACGACATAGAGGATAGCGATGCTCGATCGCCAGCGGTAGAAGGATCTTCTAGATAAGCAAGAAAGATAAATAAGTAATCCTAGAAATACTAAAAAGCGTCGTTTATCACAAACCCTAATGCTAACCCTGATGAAAGGCCAGCTACATGAGCAACCAACAGGAGTAGCAACAACTGCGAGACGCCAATTAGACCGCCAAATGGAAGCAAACCGAAGATGCATTTCGCTGGCAGGCACTGGCGCGAAGCTCCGCGACAATTGCTGCCTAACAATGATGGATCATTAAACTGGAAAATGCTTCATTAAATCACTTTCCATCGCACCCATCCGTAGCCCCCCTGGCTTCGAGGACAAACAACAATTCACTGTCGTTGGACGAAACCGGGGAGTGTCAATCAAAGCGGTAGCAAAGCGGTAATGCCACCAGGCCAAAGAAGAGGGCAAGGCAAACAGGCAGGCAGACCATGCTGACTGGCCCAATTTCGGTTCCCTGTTCCCCTCCGTCCTCAGATCTCGTCTAATCGGAACCATCTGCCCGTCGTTCCGTTCCGTTTGCGGACTTTGACTTTGACGCATGATTCTCCCACCGAATACATCACACCCCTGGAGGTTGATACGGAAGTCACACTTCACCTCTCCATTTCCCTCTCTCTTTCTCTCTCAACACCACCCCAAATCAACGGGAAGCGATCGCTCAATTAAATTGTGGCCAGAGCTTGAGAGCCAGACATCCAGTGACGGCCGTCGAATGTTCGAAATCCAAATCCTCCGCCGGATACCCCTGAATCCGGAGCGCTAATCCTCGTTAATAAACACTGGGCAATCCCTCTCTCCCGGTTGACCATTTATGGCCCATTCTCCTTCCAAAGACACCGATTCAGCGTGGCCAAAGAACGAAACAATCGGATTAGTGAGCGCTTCCGGAGCGCTGCTCTATCACTCACGGAAAAGGGGATTCAGGACGGCGAAAGGAGGCATAATGATAATATTTTCTTTTGATTTTCGGAATCTAGAGTCGCTTTTACTTACTGCCGGGGAACCGCGGTGGAAAGACGTTCCGACCATGGTGGCTCAGTAGCCACGGATACAGCGGATAGCTATCGCGCGCCACCCCATGGTGACCGTGCACTCCCAGGTGGATCGGATGTCCCGCTGGATGTGAGAAAGGTCCAACGCCACCACCACCTTGTCCTTGACCGGCAGCTTGTGCCTGGACGTGCGCCAGGGCAGCGGCCGCCTGGAACTGGGCCGCCGCAAGGAAGTGTTGCTGTTGCTGCTGATGATGATGATGGTGATGATGCTGCTGTTGCTGCTGGTGATGATGATGAGCTGCGGCGGCCGCTTGCATGCCAGACGCAAACTCAGACGCAGAGCCACCCATAAACCCTGGCAGTGACTTAAGGTCCAGTGATCCAGCATGCCCAATCGGAAAGCCGGGTCTACCGATCAAACCGGCCGGTATACCGGGCACCAGAATCGGTCCAGT
>NC_064877.1:41645000-41647500 GCF_943734665.1 Anopheles aquasalis
GGGACGAATAAATCAACGCCATCAGCCATTGAGTGCAGGGACGGCGAAGGAAATTAAATATTTATGATGAGCACACCCCGGCGATATATTCTCTACTCCTGCCGTTGCTGCTGCTGCTGCTGCTGTTACTGATGATGATGATCATCATGCTGGCCAGCTTGCCAGCGTGAGCCGTGAGCAACACTTTACCGCTGAGCAGGGTGCCCCTTTGGAGCTTGGCGCACCCAGGGCGCAGGTCATGCTTTTTGTGCGGGACTCCGCACCACGAACTCCCCAGTCCAACCTCATGGTTCGCGATGGTTTTGCCCGGTTTGGATGGTTTCCTTTGGCCAACCTCGAATTGCTTGATGATTTACTTCATTGCCCTCCCGCTGATCCAGTTCGATGCGAAGCGCGAGACCACGCCACCACCATTCGTCTCGCGTTCGGGGTCAGTGGCGTGGCAAATATTTGTTTAAAACCCCTCCACCACCGCACACCGGCCAACCAGCATGACGGCCTCGGGCCTTCCATTAGCATTAGGCGGTAAATTTTGAACGAAAATGAACGAAAATTAAATTCCTCCCATCCAATGACGGGCAGGACGGAACGCACTCTGGCCTCGCGAGCGGCAATATGGAGATTGGCTCATAACGCGCAACAGCAAGGGCTGAGAAGACCGAGACCGAATCTGTTGTCGAGCATGAGCTTGCATTGTGTTGTCTGTGATGAGACGTAATACAGCGAACGGTAAGGCAGGAGGAAACCCCCGGAGGGGAACGTTTGCACATTATCGGCCCTGTGGTGCCCTGAAGGTGTCCTGGTTCGAGTAACAGTAGGCGCTGGGGCAGTAGGCTGTAGCTTGTGCGTCATAATTGAGACGCCTGCTTTAATGTTGCGTCCCTGCGCACCAACGACACGGACGTCGTGACAGCTGGAAATCAGTTTCCCAAAAATTCAATGTTCCCTGTGTGTTCGCCGCTTTTCTTTTCTCTCCCCAGTGGTGAGTAGCTTGAGATCACATTCGCCATCTTCGGCGATGACGTTGATGGGTGTTTTGGGGTGTTGGATGCAAAAATATCATTTATTGTAGCCGGGCATTACTCTTCCTCCATTCGCTTCTTGACGATCGTGTGAATCGCATTAGTTCCAGCAGTATGCTCGCAATTGTGTTGGCATTTGACAGAGGATTGTGAATTAATAAGAAATCATCAGCAACAAGCATCATTAGACTGGCTCATTGGCGTTAAAAGGATGTAGCGAATGTTACTACATGATCATTGCCATGCGGCTCAATTCATAAGATTCTTCAAGTTGTCAAATGATCAGCATCCCAGCAAACCCCCAAAATAACACAGGGCATTTTGGTTAATAGCGCTTAATTCATAAACGTTGAACTATCATTAACTTAGCTCTAACTAAAAATGAAGTGATAAACGAACGTAAAGATTATGGTTAAAACATTAATTGTTCATGTGAATATGAATATAACGATAATAAATGTTGTCTACATCAATAGGACACTGCTACTTGGATAAAATATTTCAAACTTGTACTTAAAATCGTACTGGATAAGAAAAAAATAGTACAATGAAATTATTGCATGCTCTGTTCACTCATAAACGACCGCAAGGCAATGTAATATGAGTTTGACACTTTCTAATAATACATAGACAAACACATCTCGTACACTGGCACCTTTATGCCACATAATTATCGCAATCAAGCCTAAAAAAGGTCTACATCAATAATGAGCAAAATAGAAAAACTCAAACATACAATTTCTATGGTGTAAACCAATGATCACAATGCCTCCAAAATGGGGAATGTCAAAACCACGCAAGCGTGATAAGAAACATTGCAAATGAAAACAACATATCAGCGTCAACCTCCATAATCCATTACGCTGTCGCAGCCACCGCCGGACCGACGTTATCAAGTGACTTGACTAACCTTTCCGATTCGCTAGCCAGCGGTTTAAAGCACCTTTAAAAGTGATCCAGCAAAACACAGGGCGATACCGCGAGAAGGAAGCATTCCATTCACCGTCACGCGCGACATTACAAGACGCGTATACGCGCCCGGTTATTAAAAACCGACGAGTAAGTGGTCATAATGTGCCAAAGGGGGGCCAGTAGAAGTCACAGATTCCGGTCCTGCTTAAAACCGTGAGCCCAACAAACAGGGAAGAGGTGGAAGCAGAAAAACAAGTCAAAGAAAGACAAGTGCCGGGACTGGCTGGTTCTCCTCGAAATCCATCAACAGCTACAGTCCGTCCGGTCGGCCAGTTAATCAGCATAATTTAGTCTCTCATTAAGTTCCATGTGTCGGATTTCCTTATCTAAATTTGATAATAATTTTATTGCCATTTTATTACCACACTCGGGTGTCTCTCTGTCTTTTCCGGTCCATGTCTCCCCCTCCTTCTCCGCTAACGCTTTTTTTCTCTCGCTTCTCTTCTCATTGTGGAGGAAACCAGCTCGATTGTCCTTCAAAAACCACCAACCGGCTGTTCACAGCA
>NC_064877.1:41650000-41670000 GCF_943734665.1 Anopheles aquasalis
CCGCTAACCATATTTAATGATTTACATTTAAAAAAATTAATAATACATTGGCGCATTTACGAACCTGCGTGATCACATCCAAATGATACTTTAGCAATAGTTTCTGCTCTTAAAAAGCTGAGAAACCTTCAGTTTCTGCCTGCCAGCATAATAGAACATTCCCGATTCTATTTTGTTGGATATTGAGAGCTTTAAAATGTTAATTCAATTTGCCCTATTTGTTCAAATTGTTACAAATTCTTCTTCAATTAAATTGCTCTGAACACTGCTCTGCTGCTGAACTGCCCTAATAAACAAACAAAAAGGCGCGAGGTCCTCATCCATATCAAAGTCATCTCAAACGGTCCCAGGTTTATTATTTGCGAACCATTTTAAACACCGGAACGCCCTAGTTGCATCTGATGGCGCTTAAAACGTTCGTTACACAGCAGCCAATCGGATAAAGATTCCATAGTGGTCCCTCTGCCGAGACGAACCGATTTTCGGCTCCTGAAAGGGGCGCTGATGGCCCGCTTTTCAAACCCAAAAGCCATTCCCGATTGTTTCCACTTAATGATTATCGCTCAATAGACCGCTTCCGTTTCTGCGTCTTCATGCTTGTCTGACCCACGACCGACAATCAAAGAAAAATCCTCTCAAACGAACATCCAATAGAGTTCCGTCCATAGATTTCCCGGCCCAGCTCGAGCTAATTTATCGTTGCTTCCGCGTGTACGATACCGAAATGGCGTTCGCGCAGCCGGTCCAGGGTTTGCAATTTTCTTCCAGCTCTATCCGAGAGCGGGGTTCGGACACCCTGGGCGGAGGTTCGACGAGTAAGATGTCAGTTTCGGCAAAATAATGGTTTTCCACTTTATCCCTCCCTCCGTTCCTTCCTTTCGTTTCGCTGTTAGCTTTCTGGTTCGCATGTCCGGATAATGAGTGTTCCATTGAGGGACCGGAAGAACGGTAGCTCTCCGTCTCCTGCACGCACAAGGAAGCACACCACATCCGACGACGATTGACATATGTTCCGGTGAATTAAAAGAAAGTCATCACTCAACGGGATCCACTTTGTTCTGCAAGGATAACGAGGGATCCATGAGACTTTTTCTTTACTTTTGTTTCTGATGCACGCTCCAGCTAAAGATCGTTGTAAATTGTGTTACAATGCGCTACAATGGTGTCTCAATATGTGTGTATTCCTGGGATCACGTCCAGAAAACAAATATTTAACCTCAATCCGGAACACCTTCCAGTTCCACGGTAATTTGCGACTCCATCGTCGCGTCCACGTTCCGCCGTGGAATTGGAATGTCTGCTCCTGGGAGCGTTAAAATCATCCCATAAAATCACCATCCCCCTCACCACCCTGATCACCATGATCATGATCATCATCATCATCATCATGAACATCATCATCATTATTATTATCAACCAGTAAAGCGTGATGAGAGCGGCGGCGACTGAGCGCGTGTGATGCGGGCACCGTTTGGGCGCATTTTTGGGCAAATTCCAAGTCCCGTGCCTCTTCGCAACAAAGCAAAGAGTGGACAAGAGTGAGCTAACCCATAAAACCGTTCATCAGGCGAATCAGGCCCGCCCTCTGCCCCTCTCTCACACAGAGTCACAGCATCATCTGCGACAACGCATCAATTCGTCCAGAGGAGAAGCAAGGAGGGAGTTGCGACCGCGGTAATATGAGTGTCCCGGGGTCGCAGGCAGGGAGGCGAAGGGCGAAGCTTCGACAGCACGAAGCGCGAGCGATCGAGAAGATTCATTCGCCTCGCAGGCTTCACGCTGTTTCGCGCTTTACACGCCCGCTCGATCGCGCGAAATCCGCACCAAAGACGCACGACGTCGAGCGGGGCGCGATCTTCCGCCTGCAGCGTGCCGATCCCTCTCATGCTGGCTCATAAATATTTCATGTTAACGCGTTGATTTATTTGTAAATAACGCAAAGTTTATGCCCATGATGTTTTAATTAATAAGTGGTAAATTTGTGTAATGCTATACCACGGTCGCGATCTCGCCGTTGTTCCCTCGGGAACGGTGTGTGTGTATTGCGTTATACTCGATCAGGCCATCTTTTATGCCAGATCGATCGTTTACGCCGCGCCTCGTGGTCGTGGACAACGAGCAATCCACGAGCTTCGTTTGCGCCTGGTGCCTGGTTCGCGATTGCGTCCGTTTGTTCCCTGGAGTGCTTGTCGTACACAAGCACAATCATGGCGTTGCGGTACTTCGCTCCATGTGCTGATCGATGCACCCCGATGATGATGATCGGGGTTGTACCGGGACTGGGGGGGGTACTGTGACTGTGAGAGTGTTCGCTATAACTCTTATCAATCGATGATTGGGTGCTAATGAGTGAGGAGCGGTCACAGCGGACGGCCAGCCCTTGCACTTGCAGTCAAACCAAGGCCAGTATACTGCGTTCGTGGCCTCATATGGTCTTGATTTCTGTGCAGCAACAGCAGAGAGGAAGTGATGCAGAGGAGGAGGCGTCTCTGCGTGAGGAGAGCTTAAAAAGCTTTATCTCTCTGGCGCCACATTGACATCATTTATCCAATTACCTTTCATTGGGACGCTTGTCTCAAATCGTTCCTTTCAAATAGTTACCGCAGGATTCCGGGGCGCTCCGGGTGTCCCTGAAGTGTGAAGCCCCATAGGTGGGCCCCAGAAAATCGAGGGAAACCTCACGAGAGTCCCCACGAGAGACCCGCTTCAACAAGGTCCCCGCTGTGCCATCCAGTAATTGTTTTTCGGATAAGGTGTCCCCTGATTAAACTACAACTTTAGGTTCAACTCCCTCTCCTGGGGCCCGTGGGTTTGGGGTCCGCGTGACATTCGATACGGTTGAGCGTGTGTGGGGAAGTAAATGGTAGTTGATGAGCAATCTTTTATGGCGTCATCGTATGGCCCTTTGGTCGTATGGTCTAGGTCGGTTGGTGTGTCCGCGAGGGATCAGAGGGCCTCACTGATAAGTCCACTTGGGCACCGTTTATGGAAGACATGCCGGCACGTAACATTTCGACAGCGCACTGATCACGGCTCGGACGGATGGCGCCGGCATTCGAACCGTTCTTGATAGGTTTCGGTCGCCTGTTACAAATATGTCATAAAGATGTGAGAGCCTCCCCGCTCGTTGTGTAACACGCGGACATGCTTTAAACCGCGTCGAGAAAAAAAAACGAAGCTCCCACAACAAGATTAAAAAGCTGGCGCGCTAACTCACTTTAGGTGGTGTAGCAGCACGCGCAGAACTTATGTTTAATGCGCCGAAACCAAGCATAATCAAATTACTCCAACGAATCTCGACAAGTTGTCTGTCGATGGCGGCCCAACGCTCAAACTTTCGGTTCCGTCGATTGTCCGACGGTACTGCTATCCTTCTAATCTTGAATCGAAGCATCACCCTCCCGGGAAAGACGACCACTGCGACGCGGCAATCCGTGTTCGGTCACGCAATTCGGAACTCTGCGGGAGCCCCACAACCATGGCAGCGTGTTTTTGGGGTCCGGTAATTAATTGTTTCTTATCAGCGAGTGGTGATCGCGACAGCAGACTCCGTCGCAGCGTGCAGCGTTGGCGACCGCCTTCACAACAGAATGGCGACTCGAGCTCGATTATTAAGTAAATAAAGTCAATTAGCATCTAAATCAATCTTGCTCCACTCGTCTAGGGGCCGCTTTTTGTTGCTTGCTACCTACAACGAGAATGTGCCAAGGATGGCGTTGGACAATCGGGACCAGAATAACGCGTCACGGCCAGCGTGCGAACTGGACGCGTGCGATTGTGACACATTCGCGGCCACCGTTTGTCACCGTAGAACAATATATGTAGCCAATTAAAATTGAAGCAATGGCGTACCAACGACGATGACGTACGCACGCACGCACCGACCGGATGACCGGGCGAATCCGGAAACCGGTTGCCCATTGTCATGGGGTGGTGGGGAACGCCATAATGGAAATGAACACAAATAAAGCGAACCAATTACAGAATGAACTTATAACAAGCTCTTAATAGTGTATCATAAATAAAGCAAATACACACCACCATCGCACTGCGCCGCTCGGTTAACTGTCATCGAAAGGCGAGAGGCGAACGGCAATTGCCCGGGATTGCCCGGGATTCGTTACCAACGGAACGGAGCGACACGGGAGCGAGCGGAGTCCTAGCAAAAAATCTCTGGCACCTCAATTCGCTTCTCGATCGATAATTGTGCCCAGAGACACACACAGAGAGAGAGAGAGAGAGAGAGAGAGAGAGAGAGATAGAGAGAGAGAGAGAAACCGAAGAAGAAGGGAAGAAGAGAGTGAGAAGTCGATCTCTGAACGAGATTGCAACTCCAAATCTCCCTCGTCCGGGGATTTCGAGAAGGAAAATGCTTCCTTTTCCTTACCACGCACACACCGAGGCACCCTCCGGAGCACATATGTATGGCAGCATCCCCCCTTGCGAAGGGTAGTAAGAAGGAAAATGGGAAAACATAGCAACCCTCCGTTCATGCGTGCGCGCGCACAATCTGCTAAGCTCCGCCTTTGACTCCGTTGGTGTGCGTGTCATCTCGCAGGCCAGGCAGCAGCACGGGCAGCAGGTTTTCAGCAGGTTTCGGGCGGCCTAGGGGTGGTTCAGGTTTTCATTCCGAGTCCCGAGCCCGTTGTGCGCAGATCGCTGTGCTGTCCGTGAATCCGTCGCGCTTTTGAGCCACCAGACCTCCTTCCCCGTGGGCGCGTGTATCGATGTGTGCGCGCGTTTGTTTCGCTGGAAAGTTTGTGAATCAAAAAAGTGAGGCTGCTGCCGCGTGATCCGCGATCGCGAACGAGTTGCTGATCTTGCAACGTTTTTTGAGGAAGTCCTATAAACTGCCTTGCCCGTTGTGTGCGTTGTGTGTGATCGGCGAGAAGAAAGTGACCTCTGGGGGTGCATTTCATCCCCCTCAATTTTGTGTGTTACGTGTGCATCCGTGTGGATGCAAAGGAAAAAAAGAGAGAAAACGTGTACGATGATCGTTTAGAGGACGTCCGAGCGATCCTCGCAAGATCAGTGTTTTGATCCAGAGAAACACAAACCAAAGTGCCAAGTGTACCGCGTGTGTGACCGCGAGAGAGTGTTTGTTGGTTCTGGTTGCCTGTTTGGTTTGATTTTTTCGGTTTAGCCCGGTGGCCTCCCAGCCCAGTGCGCCAGCCTCCATGATCGACACGTGCCGCACGGAGGAGAAAGTGTTCAAAGTAGCCGCGAGCAGCAACTACAAAATGCCGACGCTACAGCCGCGCATCGGCTTCAGCATCGACTCGATCGTGGGCAACACGACGCCCAAGTCACCGCCGCACACGATCACCAAACCACCGCCGGTTTCCGTGGTCGTCGGTGGCGTTACCGGAGAGGATCGTGATCGTGCCAGTGGTCTGGGCCATGGTGTTGGTGGTCAGCACCACCACCCCCACCATCACCACCAGCCACACCAGCAGCATCCAAGTCGCTCACCAAGTCCACCGCAAAGCTACTCGGTCCGGTTGAACCGTCTGCAGAGTCTGTCTCCGCCGCACAACTACAGCATCACCCGGCTCCCCGAGAGTCCCCAAAGTCTAGAGGGTGGCGGCGGTGGTGGTGGTGGTAACGGTGGTGCGGGTGTTGGGCATCATGCGAGTGTCCGCTCACTGGAGGCGCTTCAGTCGCGCCTTTCGCCCACTGGTCTTCCATCGCAGCAACCCCTTTCGCTTAAGCGTCACCGTAGCCCCTCACCACCTGCTTCACCCCCGTCCATCGGTGCCATTGGTGGCCACCTAACCACCGGTGGTCCTGGTCCACATGGGCCACCACCACCGCCACCGACAGGACCGATCGTCGTTCCCGGACTACCGGCCGGTCTCGTTCGGCCCTTTCCCGTGAGTCCCTCGCAGCAACCTCCGCCGCCATCCCAGGGTGGTCCTGCGCAAGGTGGTGGCCCCGCACCCCCACCACAACCGACGGAACTCCCGAAAGGATTGCCACCGTTCCTGCATACGCCCCAGGAGATGATGCAGGCGGCCCATAACCAGCACTTCCTAGCCGCCCAGTTCCAGGCGGCCGCCCTTGCTCACGCCCAGGCCGGTCAACCGTTTCCACCGCATCCGGCGGCCGCCCATCTCCACAACCCGAACCTGCCACCACGCGACAGCTATCCGCTCTATCCGTGGCTACTGAGTCGCCATGGTCGTGGCGTCTTCCCGATCGGATTCCCTGGCAGTAAGTATCGAACCTGAACCCGCCGTTAGCTTACTCTCCACGGGCGACCACCCGTGGACATCATGTCCAGAAATCCCCGAAAAAGAGAGAAAGAGAAAGAATGGACGATCTTTGGCGAAAGGAATCGGAGAAGGAAGAACCGAGAATTGCGTTGCGTTCAAGATCAAGCACCATGCGAAGCCGTCGGCTCACGTCAGACACCACCAACTCCCTGATGGTTGTTTTTGTCTTGTTTAAGTGGCCGTACTCCTCTTCTACACTACTTGTCGTGATGATGCTTTCTTCCTGGAACAAGCTGCATCAGTTTTTTGTTTGTTACGGTGATCAAGGATATTCTTTATACTTGGAAAACCACAACAAAGGGAGCCCTTTCTCCATCTTATTCCCCGAAGCACCCCTCTACGGTGATCGTAAAATCCTTCGAACGATCCTAATTAACGATCCACACCCAACGGGCAACGGGCATGCGGGGATCGTAAAAACGGTTCTCGGTCACAAACAGTTGGATGACTCCTGGAGAGGCAAACACCCGGTTTATGATGCGTCCAGGAAGGAAGGCAGAATAAATGATTTATTTGACAAAACTTGTGGCCACGCGCACCATGCTGATGTTGAGGCACATGCAATCGCAGACCACTGGCTGCTGGTCCAGATTGCTCGAGAGATTGTTGCTTCTGCTACTCGCGCGTTATCGCGACATCGATAGCTGATGTACCCTGATCGCTGTGTTGCTACCTTAGCAGCGCCTCACACTCTCTCTCTCTCTCTCTCTCTCTCTCTCTCTCTCTCTACGGGACACGCACATAGCTCGTAGCTGGTCCTGCGATCGCGCTAATAAAAGCACATTTATCGCTAATTTATCGCCATCGTCTGGGCGCAATGCGTGGATGCTTGAATGCGTGGAGCATAAGCATAAGCAGAAAGATGATTAACACTTTCCTCCCGTTGGTAGCATCGTTCGTGTACCCTTACGATTTCCTCTAGAAACGATCGTGCGAAGAAGAGAGACCTCAGACCAGTGGTCGGTGGTGTCTACCGGGCGCGTCAGCAATAAATCGACGATTCCACCGATTTATACCAACACTTTTTAACGAGTGTTGTGCGAGTTTTACGACGGAGAGAAAGAGAGAGAGAGGAGTGAGATAATTTATGCCACTCAACACCACCAGCACCAGCCCCAACATCATACTTCGTCCTCGTCGCCATCCTTGGATGATTATTTTGGAGCAATTTTCGCTCGCATTTTGCTTGGCCGCTCCGGGCGGAAGAGGTTCCCGGTTTCTTGGTGCGTTGGTATCAGTGCAGAGCACACGGTGTTGTGGTGTAGAGGCGATCCTTTGTCCTTTCTTTGGAACGCGTTGAAAAGTCTCTACTCAGCGCCAAGTGCCATGCTTTTGTTGGCCGCTGTTGTCTTGGAAATTATCACATCCATCCCCAAAGTAAACTCGCCGTAAACATTAGGGCGGTAATGGACGTTGCAGCATCAGCCGACAGTGAGTCGTGCCCATCTTATTAGCCCAAACGCCAGGATCGCTGGAGGATCGTTCGCTGCGCCTTTCGGACGATACATTCAGAAGCACTCCAGGTCCCCCCTCAGTACAACTCTTTCTCTCTATCTCGCTGTCTTCTGTTCTTTGCGCGTCTTTATGTGTTCTCGTCAGCATAAAACCCCCTCTCTCTCTCTCGCTCTCTCTGTCTTTGTGCCCCCAAGGGATGAGACGAGTTTTCGTGTAGCCACACCAATTAGGACCCCCTCCGCTCGTCACCTTTTGCTCTTTGATGCTCTGGCCCCCCTGCGCTCCATTTCATAACTCGCACGTATAATAAGCAGCAATAACTGGCGTGTTATGCTGTCCGCCGACCTCTTGCTTAATTTGTGCGTTGAAAGGCCACAAATGGGGCCCGGCTCCGAGGAGGAGGTGGAGAGATTGGCGTGTGAAAAGGACCTCTCCGGGGCCAGCTGTGGCCCAACGACAACAGCAACAACAAGTGTTATCCGTCGGTTTCATTGTTACTACAACCTTTGGGGGGTTTTCGGACGAGCTCCGGATTTTCGGCGTGATTGTTTGGTGATCACAGATCAAGGATCGTTCTCGTTAACACGGTGAGCGATGGGGAATGCCACAGAGGGCATCGCGGTGAACAGATGAATTCAAACGCAGAATGATATTGGGAAGTGCAAAACGCGATGATCATCGTTGAGCGGTGTCGAGATGAGCCCCAGACAAGTTTGAGAAGAACACAAGCACACACTGTGGTGCTTCTTTCGACTGCCTTTTGCTTCGTTTGCTGCGAAGGAGTGTAAAGCGATCGACGGACGGACGGACGGACGGCGATAAGAACGCATAAGGATGGGAAGTTGGGAGCTCCACTTGATCGCTCGCCCATTCGCTCGATCTCGTCTTCAGCCAACGATTCATTCATAATTGCACACACGAGCACCTTCCGGGGCCGTCGGTTCTCTCGGTTTGGCTCCAGAGCTTCGGGTTACAGACACGCTGGTCCGGAGTACGATCGTTGGACTGGTCGTTAATTAATTATTCACTAATTTGAGACGAACGTTTGCTGTTTATGCTCGTGCTGTTATGTGTATGTGATTCTCTACGCCCCTCTACTCCTCTCCTTCAGCTCCTCCTGCTCCTTGTCCTAACTCCGATCGCCTAATTGCTTGTTTAAGGAAGTGACGAGCGACGGCACATGGACTGGACGGCCGAGACATGCACAATGCATATTCGTTCCGGTGGCGCATGCATCCATCGTAAAGGGGGGTAGTGCGAAAACCTGGCCGGCCTGGCTTTTGTGGAGTAGAGGACGAGATGGTCCATGAATAAGCAAAGACCGAATTCCATTTCACGCGGTTCCAGCTACGCCACCGAGCGAGCGAGTGAGCGAACAAGAAATGATGAAATATTCATCTCGGGCGCCCCACTCGGGGCAATAGGAGCCATACCCAGCGGCCAGTGGGGGGGGGGGGGGTACTATGAAAGCAAAATGTGAAAAACCTCCTCCCGAAAAGCCGAGTATGCGATGCGATGCGATGTGAGGCAGATAAGAGCAAGAAAGCAGCTCAAAAGCACGAAGAGTGGCGCGAACAACACACCGGCGGATCCACACACAACAACCTGTGTTCGAGAAGAGGAACTAAGCACACATACACACATACACACAGGAGAACAAAAAATATGATATGAATTTTAAATGAAAATGATCTTATCACGGCTGATCAGACACCGTGATCAGTCCATCGGACTGAAGCGAGGTGAAGACAAAACAACGTGTACGTGTGTCTGTACACGTGTGTATGTGGGACGGAGCAGCAACATAATCGAAAGCGCAATCAATGCTCTGCGTTTAGAGATTGAAATGAAAAGTGAGAATCATCGTCGCAGCTCTCAGATGCAATGATACCTTTCGTGAGCTTGAGCCGTGGGTTCGCTTTCGTCAACCACCACCACCAGCACCAGGGCTGTTAGCTAGTTTGTGGTCGATTTTGTTGCAAAACCAGAGCAGCAACGACGACGGCTCCAGTGAGCTTCATCGTGCCGCGTCGATTGCCGTCGCATTGAATTAAGCAAATGAAGTCCACGTCAACTCGGCCACTTGTGTCCCCTCTCTTGGTTCGATTGCTGACCGAGTGGTATTCGCGGATCGATCGATTGCGGATCGACCTGCCGACCGCTTCCACTCCATCTTTCTCTTGCAGTTTATTAAGCGGTTTAGTTTAGTCAATGGAGGACCGAGAACTGGGCCTCAAGAGGAGAGAAAAAGAGAGAGAATGGGGTGGTGGTGGACAGCCAACCTCAACAGGAAACCCTAGACAAGTCTCGAGTGTGCGCGGCCATGTCCGACTGGCGCATGGAGGAGAGGGTATCGAGTGTCTCGGACCGTGACGAGAGGTTGACCGCCGTTGCCGTCGCCATCGCCATCGCCACCGCTTCTTCCGCCGACCCACACGCACACGAATGGAGGTGCGATCGCGGCGCGGTGATACGCAGCTTTAATTGAATTACACGCCAGCAGAGCAGCAATGGCCGACGCACGACGCTGACTACTATCCCTGCGTCCGGATCTCATCATGTGCTTCTTGCCCCTCCTTTCCACCTTCCCCTTTCAAACACACCCTCAGTCTCTCTCTCTATCTCGCTCTGGTGGAGCTCCGCAAAAATGTATTAATTAGTGCGCTCTCGGAGTTGATTAAAAGGTAATTACGCCATCGCGCTTAGCATTATAGCCTGACAACACAATCGCGCACCGTGGCGGCCATTTGCTAAAGGTCGAGGTGGATGATGGGAGTGTGATTGGGGCCATTTGGTGGCTGCTGCGGAGGTGGTGGTGATGACGGTGTAGTAGGATCCGGACCGGAGCGCGAGATCCGGAGCGAGGCGCAACCAGCTGCAGCTGCAGTCAACGTAAAACGTTCGGTGTTCACTCCGGTTGGCCCCGGTCGGTGTTGATTGCTTTTTAATTGAAGGAGCACCATTTACGGGTCCCCCCCCCGGGACTGGTGAACCCTTTTTCGCCGGGAAAGGTTTTGCGCGCGCGAGAGAGGCCGCGTGACGTGGCCAGCAACACCAACAACACTTGGTCGTTGTCGTCGTCGTCGTCTAGTCGTTGCGTTGCGGCACATTAATTTGTTTTTAAATATTTCCCTCTCCGAGTCGAGCAATAGCACCCCCCAACATTGCGTACCACCCCCTCGGACCTCCTCATTACCGCCCCGGGGGTTTAGTTTCATTGCATTGCACCACCACTACCACCGAAGTCGCAGGCGTAATTTGCAATATTGTTGTTGGGAAAATCAGAGTGAAAACACCCTCCCCGGTCGGTGGTGGGAAATTGAATTCCCTTTTGCTTTCCCGGTGTGCATCATGGTTATGCCTTACGGTCCTTGGCACCCTGCATTCGCTTCCAAAGAGAGCAATGGCGACGACAACAACAAAGCGCCACTCCGCAGCCACGCAGCATATGGCCGTTAGCCGTTGGTGGAGCGATTCCATTAAAAAATCATTTGCACATGCGATATAAACAGACCTTTTGCACGGCACAGCACGCACGTACGCATGCACGGAGAGACCACCGGAACGATACATTCGCTCGAATTGGCATGTTTTGTGCCCACGGTTAACGGGGCACGGTGATCGGTCAATCCGAGCCTCTAAACGCACCCTTGCCTTACCATCGGTTTCCCGGATCGTAGCAAGCTGTTATCCTTTTTGTTGCTTTCGCTTCAAATCAACAGCAGCACCACTACAGACACCCGAGCATAAGAAGCAATGCTCCAGCACTAAAACCCCCTCTGGCGCTATGAAGGGTGTTCCAGCAGCGCTCCGCGTGGTGGTGTGAGGGGCAGGGTGGGTGCATGTGCAATATATTTGCCGTAATGATATATAATTATTTAATTACACGAACGAAGCAACCGGGCGTGCAAGAAGCAGCCAGCATCGAGGAGGGTTCTCGATCGCTCGTTCGCCCGGTTGCTAGTCCGCCCAAGGGAAAGGGGTAGCCGCCTGTGTTAGCCGCTTTTAACAGTGTTTATGGAAAAAGGTACAAATATTTAACACTGATTACATGCGGACGCGCACCGTTCGTGGTGTGGCGTGCCCCATTCCGGTGGGGAGGGGGCTGCCCGTTCCGATTGACTGCCGGTGGTACAGAGCGCCTGGGCCGTTAGCACCGATGCACCCTGTGTGCTGCACGCACGCACGCACGCACCCAAACACACACTTTCACGCCACGGTGCATTCCGTGTGAGAGGCCACATCGATATCTGGATCGGGTCCTGGGATCGATCGCGATCGCAAACTCCTTCACTAAAATTACCTGGTTTCGATAACGAACTTTAACTAATCATGCATCTGATTTTCTTTTCTTTTCTTTTTTCCTCTCCGTCAGACTACCTCATCCCGTTCCGTAAATCGAAACGTGTCCGGACGGCGTTCTCGCCCTCGCAACTGCTGAAGCTGGAGCACGCGTTCGAGAGTAATCACTACGTGGTCGGTGCGGAGCGGAAACAGCTCGCCCAGAACCTCAACCTCTCCGAGACGCAGGTAATTAAGCACCTCCATTCCCTCACTTCCACACATTGCGGGGAACACTGGTTTTTTTTTTGTTAAAAGACAGCGAACTCGCCATGTGCGTGCCGCTACGGACGATTGAATATGTTGTCCGGAACCGGAATCGGGCGCAGGCAGGCAGGCAGGCAGGCAGGCAGGTGGTTCTGTTGGCGTCGATGTTGCTGTTGTTGTCCACCTGACACACGCACGTCACCGGTGTCGTGGTGTGTTGGTGCCACATCAGTGCGGCCATTAGTCCGGCTAATAGACCATCGGCAGGTTCGCCGTAGCTGCAGCTCCATGTCCGCCACAAATCCACCGAGAAGCCCTACTAGAAACAAGAAAAAATGTCGAAGAGAAGAAACAAATCCTGTGGCCAATACCAGACGGTGGCGACGGATTTATGGACACCCTGGACCGCTGGTCAGAGACAGGCCGGACAGTAAATTAGATTAAATTACAATTATGGCTCCTTATGCCGCTCATAATGACACCTGACGCTCCGTTGGCACCTAGGTCGGTGCGATCATTGGCTTGACTTGTTAATGCCTTCTCCCCGGAACAGGGACTCGTCCTGCTCCTCAAGGGCCACGTGAGGGCACTCTGTACGGTCCGGTATGTCCCGGAGTGTGTGTCATGTTTCGTATCGTCTAAGGATTTGGAATCACAGAACCGTGGTCGGCTGTGTGTTTTTGATCGTGCCGCAACACTAGTCACGATGATGGTCATGCTGATATGCGTCATTTGGCGTCAGTTGCGCTCGATTTCAGCAGATTGCACTGTCGGCTTTCATGCGCTTTGTCCCCATAACCTCACTGATAACTGCTGGATCGTACATTAATGTTCTCTCTCTCCCTCTTTCTTCCAGGTGAAAGTGTGGTTCCAGAACCGACGCACCAAGCACAAGCGGATGCAGCAGGAAGAGGGTGGTTCCGGATCGGGCAAGTCAACCGACGGTGATCACCAGAACCGTTCCGCTTCCAGCCCGACCGGTAGCTGCGAGGAGGACGACGAAGAGGACGAGTTCATCGACATGGATGACTGTCCGAGCGATGAGGAGAACATGCATCACAATGGCTAAAACGGTGATGTCCTGCCAGTTCTCCAGTCTCCAGTTGCCGAAGCTGTGCCAAATCATCACCATCATCATCATCTTAGCGTGGAAGGCGCCTCTGGAGGACGTTTGTTGCAATTTTACCAGTGATTTGAGTAGCAGAGAAGAGGGCGGATCAGTGTTGATGATAGCATGAAGAAGATCACGCGGATCACACTAAGTAGCAAGCAGTAATCCTTGGCCGGAAATAGTAGGAGAGAAATTGTATGTAAAATGCTAGCCAGGCAGCGAGGATCACGTGCAAGTCCTGAAAGTATTACTGTGCCCCCCCCCCGCAGGGGCGGGAATATCGGGGAAAGATACCATTAGCATTCTTTAGTTTTATTCGCCTGTACATAGAGAAAGAGAGCAGAGGGAGAGAGACACTAGTAGTAATTATTGTTAACGAGCTGTCCAGACACTGATACGAGGCTACTACAAATATGGCCGCCACGAGGCCAAGAAAAAGGTGTATTCACTATTACTACTACTAATACTACAACTACTACTATTACTACTATACTACTTTTGTTCCTGATGAATTCAAGATGAGCTCAGCGCATGGTAGCAGGACAGTCTCACGAAGAGAAAGTGAGCAGAGAGAGAGAGACCTGGAGAGAGTGGAGAAGTTTGTAAATTATCCGATTATTTAATAACTAACTACTAAGGTTTAGGCCTGTGGCGCTGCCGCTGCCGCTGCTAGTGCTGCTTCCCATGCTCCAGGATCTAGGAGTTCCAGAGTGTATTGGTTTTAATAAAAACAAATCATAGACAAATATCAAATTGTGTGAATCATTTTTGCTCTTTTCTGTTTGTAACTAGACGATAGTAAACGGTCAGTGTTAAGGTGTCGAGCCCTAGACACCTGGAACCTCGGCAAAGCTAACCAGCCGTGTTTAACCAGTCCTCGGTCGTCGAAAATTGGTCTTCAATTTTGTCCACTTTTACCTCACAATACAGACGGCAACGAGCCGTTTAGTGCGTTTATGCCGCCGGTCAGCGCCACGGACACGGCGAGACAACGGAGTCATTAGCGACCGCGTTTTTCGTCATCAGACGCTGCGTAAGGATCGCGTTTTTGCTAACTGGCCGTCTGTCTGGCAGGCTGGAGACCAGATAGTGCAGACTCCACGATTCACGTCGTAACATTCTCACCCCAAGCAACCAGAGCAAAACGATGGGATGCTGTGGACTGCACCTGACCTGCTGCTGCTGGTGGTAGTTCGGCCACTTGAACCTCGGCGCGCTAAGCAGATTCTCGTTTCACTCGCTGATGTCCGATTATCGTCAAGTACGTGTGGTGGAAGTGATTATCGACACGCACACCTTCTCCGGGAGAGCGGTGGCCCCAGTCTTAAAGCATTCGTCCATCGCTTGCCCTCGTTGGCGGTCGTCTTGGCTGGTTGGAAGAATTTGGTGCCTCCATTATCCACACATTTGTTTTTATTGTGACCGCGCGCTGAAATCGTGTATGTTAAGTGCCATGCTTTAGAATCGTTTTGGGGAAGGAAAGACCTCCGGAATGGCACTATTCTGCACTCACTGCAGGTGTTTTTTTTTTTGGTCGATTTCACCACCGCTTCTAGTTCTGTTTCCTCAAAGCAGTACTGTGCCCTTGGGGGCTACAAACAGGAATCGGAGTTTGGAAGCTTTCGGAGATTCATTTTCATTCTCGTTCTTCCCATTCTCGTGACGCTGGGGGCGCCATTACACCTTTTACGTGCCTCTCTTTGCTGGCACATGGATGTCGACTGTCTCGAGAGAGCTAATTGCTGATCGAGGAGGACACAACAGCAGCAGCAGACAAGTGGCTGTAATGATTGTGTCAAACACAATGGGAAAACTAAACATTTTCCTCAATGGCATCTGCGCACCACGCACCATCTTGCCGACGCACCATTATCATCTTTGCAAAACGCGAGTCCCAATGACCGACGATTACCAAGAATGCGTTATCTTTCCTCTCTCTCTCTCTCTCTCTCTCTCTCTCTCTCTCTCTCTCTCTCTCGCGATGGATACGTAATGTGTGCAAGTGATAATCATACGGCTTTTTTTGGCAGTCCTTGGCGGTCGGCCCGGTTCGTCAGAGACTGAATGGCCTGGAGGCAGAAGCAGGAGAAGGAGCTTCACATGAAGCGAGGAGCTGCAGAAGGAAGGGAACGGCGTGATCATTTGTGAAGCGCCAAGCAGCCGAGTCGAGGATACATCTTATGGACTGGTGCTTCGTTTTCGGTCTCGATTTAATTAACGAGCGCATCGAGATGCACCGTGGTCCCAGATGCCTGCCCCTAACCAGTCCCATGATCGATTGCCGCCTGCTTTCCATCCCCAGCCCCTAACCCGGGCCCGGTGTCCTGTCTCGTCGGTGCGTCGAAACATCATCAGCTACCAACATCGATCGATCATATGCTGCTGCTGCAGCGGCCAATGCATGCGCGTGTGTGTCAACAAAGTCATCAACAACCCCTCGCCCCGATATGACCGAGTTACCTGTGTCCTGGGAGAGAACGCAACACAATTTAACCTAATTAAGCCCGATATTGTATCGAATCCTAGCGACCTGGTCCACACCATTCGTCGCTACCGGCCATGGCCATTATGGCATCGTGTCGCAACGTAGGGGTCTCAGCGGACAAGTCAATCCAAGTGGCCAAATGAGTTCCATAGCGGTGCTCTCTGGGTTAATTGTTTGCTCATTTCACAGTTCGTCCTAGTGTTGACCACATGCTCCCGATTACCACGGCCATTTGTGTGCGTGTTTTGGGTCGTGCGAAGCTGAGGTCCTGTCGTCGTCGTCCGGCCGTATCCTGCTGCGTGCATGACATGGCCTGTGCACCCGCTATTCACCCCACTCGAGCCCTTTCTCTGTGCCGTGTCCATCGCACAATAGACGACGACGTCGACTTTGTGGCTGTTATTAAGGTTGCCAATTGTCTCGAGTCGAATCCTATTGGTCATCGGTGCTGGATGATGGACATCCGAATAATGGAGCGGCAGTAAATTAACGTTTGACGGAGAATCCAGGAACCCGGGAGACCAGTGGTCGACCATGGGAAAGTTGGTAGCCATGGTAACACACTGTTCGAGCCTGCATCAGTTCGGATGATGAGGATGCTCACTAGGATATGCCTGGAGAATTCGGGCTCTGATTGTTGTGATGAGATGCCATATCCTCAATTCTTGTTCGTTGATAAATGCTGTTAATAAATATACACTACCACGCTTAATGTCATTGATGACCACTTGATTGTTATGGAGTATTTTATCGTCGTCGATTTGCGTCGGTATTGTTCTAGTAAAATCGTTATCAATCTCAAAAAAGCTTCGTCAAATATGGATTCTAGCAATCAATAATGACTTCTTCCATGCTTTACACTTCACTTATGAGCGAGATCATTAAATGCTTCCTAACAAGCGTATCACCATCATACCGAGCTGCAAGAACCTGCGGGGAAAAACATCAGTCGGTCCCTGCTGGCCCCGGCGTAAAACCACAATTATGATGATTTTATTACGGCCGCCAAACAATTATCATAATCGTTTTTACATCCTTCGCCATTCCCCGAGAAAATGAAGTATCGCAGCAGCCATCAGACGTGTACAATCTAGGGTTCACCCTCGCCAACCCGACCCAGCACAGTGCGATTCGCAGTGGACGGCAGGAGGGCCGGCGAACAACACACTGGTGGGTGAGGGTGACATGGCCGCCAAGAAGTGCCGCACACGGAAGCCATCCTTCTAGGGTGGGAGGATCCAGGCAGTTCATCCGCTTACGGCGTCTTATCCCCTATCGTACATCCTTGTACTGGGCTTGTAGAGGCCCCGAACGGGGTACGCATTGCCCTTTTCACTCTCACCGCACCGTACCGCACCTCATCGCCGACATGCTTCTACCCGCGCTCAACCCATATGCCGGACAGTGGCAGGCAGGCCGGTCATCCCGACACCTTATGGCAATGTTTGTCGATTTTACGCTTCATCTTCCAATTTTTAATGCAATTAGCCAGCGCAGATTAGGGAGCTGCCCATCCTTTCCTAGCCTTTCGGTGCGGCACCGCAACCGCCTTGATCGTCGGTCCTTACCCCAGCACCGGCAACCGAAATTGGTCGAAACAACAAGCAACCACACCGATCGCGCACGCTGACCGGACTGGTAGACACTTAATAAGATTTAGCGGGATTTTCTCAACTGTACGATTGTGCGCAGATAGGATTAGAAATTGGCCAGAGCCAAAAAGTGACCAGGACATGGCAGGATGGGTTAGTCCAAAAGCTTTCTTTGCATCGTTGCTGGCTGTGAAAGGAGAGGAGACTTTGCCGCATCGTTGGTTTGCTTTCCTTCATGGCTTTCCTGAAGCAACGAGCAGCAAGAAACATTTTCTTTTGCTTTGGAATTGATTTATGACTTCTTCGGGCTCAACAGGACGAGCTTGGATGCTGCTCCTTCTGTGCAATCATCCAGAACTGTAATCCATTCAAATTGCAAAACAAATGTTTCCGATATAATTGCACCACAATTATTTTTATCGTTAATTGCTATCGTGTTATTCAAATTTTTATATGTGTGAAAGTGTTTTTTGCAATCCCATTGATGAGAAGTGTACTACGAGTTTTCGCAGCTTCCCGCTTTTCCTCTTCGCTCCTTTTTTGCGGGAATCTTTCGAACCGATCTATCGGAAACGATCTAACAATTGCTCAAATGAAAAGGATTACTAACAAACAATAGGCCCCATAGCTCAGTTGGTTAGAGCGTCGTGCTAATAACGCGAAGGTCGTGAGTTCGATCCTCTCTGGAGCCAATGATTTAGAGTATTTTAAAATGTTGTTATTACAGATATTCATAAATTATGCAAATGCCATAGGGGGCAGATTGTGGAAGAATGTTGTTGATATGATAGTGATAGTAGTAGTAAATGGAAACAATGGAAAAACGGAAACAAATAAAAATTACTGTATTCAAAATCATATATATTTTGTTTGATTGGACAGAAAATTCCTAGATAACACATATAGTTTTATTTTACTAATTTTTTATTGGTCTGGCGTTGATTAATACTACCTAGATCCAATTATTATAATTAGGTTAGAGGTTTCAAGAGAATTAAAAAGGCTGCGTTGAGCTGTTTGAACTCAGAGCTATAATAAGATATTACATAATAGATTAGTATTACTTTGATTCAATTTACAGCAGATCGATCAAATGGGATCGATTTCTGATAAACAATAGGCCCCATAGCTCAGTTGGTTAGAGCGTCGTGCTAATAACGCGAAGGTCGTGAGTTCGATCCTCTCTGGAGCCATTGATAAGAATATTTTATTTATGCTCTTGCTCAGATAAAAATCGTGGAGAGCACAAACTATTATTGAATAAAATATTCGTTTTAGTTTTACTGAGATTTGAAAATTAATTGTATAATACACTTTACAGTCCAACTATTAACTATTATATAGTATTTATAAAGTATGGATTCATGCTGTATCATGGTTTTCGAAAATAAATGGATTTATGATAAACAATAGGCCCCATAGCTCAGTTGGTTAGAGCGTCGTGCTAATAACGCGAAGGTCGTGAGTTCGATCCTCTCTGGAGCCATTGAATTTCCCTTTTTATATCATTTATTGTATTATATTGTCTCTTGTAGCAAACCATACAAGACAACGATACCAAACGATACAAGATAAGAAACTCAATTAGATAAAAAAGAAACAAGTATAACGAGCAACATGTTAGCCATCGTTTTCAGGATACTTTTTCAAACCCCAACAATAAAGAGGTGTATAGTGTTATCTTTTAGCTTGAGGAGAGCGAGAAGTTCTCGGCGAATGATTGAGAGCTTATAAAATGCATAAAAAATAAACATAGCTAAGACACAAGCACAGATGGTTTGTGTCCAGGCTATATCTTTTTGTATGGAGTCCACAAACTCGCAAACATTTGCCAAGAACTTCTCGCTCTCGTCATGCTGAACGATTAAACACGAAGTACACTTAAAGAAAATATGCAAAAACCGTGTCGGAAAACCTACATGTTTCATCAAAGTTATATCAAGTTTTACTTCATTTGATTTAGCAAAATTAAATCTTCCTAACTAACTTGGTACCACTTGGTATCACCTAGTACCGAACAGAAAAGCGCAGTTTGACAGCTACAGCGACGGTCGTTGAAATATGAGCGTTGGTCACAACACAAAAAGTAAAACTTCAGCTGAACTCGGCGCACACGGGGCACCCTGTTGAAGTTTTACAACAGACTACCAAACGCACGGATCGTGTCTCTACGCAAATAAAAAATCAACTTTGTCGTGAATATCCGCGCACAAAAGAAATACTTTTAGTGAAAGTGTCCTGGTGAATCGAAATGTGAGTTGTAACGCTAGGAAAAGTGGGCAATTTGCAGCCGTGACGGGGGAAAATATGGCTTCTAGGTGATTCGATACGGACGAGGGATTACGCACCAGCAGCGCGCCCCTGCCCTAGATGCTGGTGCTAGCGGATGGTGTTCTAGAACAGGCGTGGATCCGTGTCCAAGTCAAGTGTCGCTCCCATTCTGGGGCCCAGTTAAGCACCAGAGATAAGCGAGAAGATGAACGCCACCTTTTGTGGGGCGGATCTGGGTTTTTTTTAACGTTTCTGACAACACC
>NC_064877.1:41680000-41682500 GCF_943734665.1 Anopheles aquasalis
TTCACCGTTGTCGAGCAGATCGGGCATAATCAATCCTCCTACCCCTTCACAGCCATCATCGGGGAACGCCTCGAAAGTCGGTGTAAGAGAAGATGTGGCCACTAGGCTATCGTGGAAATCGATCAGCTCCACATTGGAGTCAGCATCGATCGCTATGCATTCGGTGGGTGTCTGAGGCGACTGGACTGAGCTGAAAGGGAACTCGATCGACAGTATCGGATTCGTGGCATCGGCAGGGATCGTGGGCCGCTGGTCGGACACCCGGTTGTTCGTGTACTCACGCAACAGGGACCCCCACTGGCGGTCGGTGTACTTATCCGGTGCACTTAACAACGCCGCTACGATCGCCACCACATGCCAACAGAGCGCCGGTTTGTTGTTTGTTGCTGGTGGAACGGTCGCACAACAATCACAGGTAAGTTGAGAGTACTTTTGATTCTTCTTCGTGGCCTTCACATGCCACAGTCTACCGGAGTCGCCGACTAGGTAGGGATGTCCAACGACGAACAAATCTCCGGAAAGCCGTTGCACTAGTGCTGCTGGACTGCACTGAGTTTGTCTGTCCCAGATCGAATGTCTGTCCACGGCTGTAGCAGCCAGCGTGTCCAGTGCATCTCTGTGAATTGTTAGTGGTTCCGCGACACTTTTACAATCAAGTATAAGCTTTTGCACCGATTCCGTGAGGGTTGTTGGAATCGTAGAGCTCCCCCAGGAACAGAACGACACCAGTCCGTCTGGTTCGCTCACTGACTCGACGAAAAAAGGATTCCCCGGGCTTAGGGACACGCTGTAGAGCGGAGAATCAGCTGTCGGATGAATTAAGCGAACCGCAAAAGCCGTCGCTACCGTATCGGAACCATGTTTTCCTCCTTCAGTCCGTTTCCCGTGGCCATCGTCGAACCGGAACACCTGGTCGCAGGATCCGTTTTTGCATCTCATCGCCCGATTACCATTGTGCTGGCCACATTTGGGGCATTTCCGGAGCCCTCGGTAGCTGGAACGAGAGCCAAGTAGAAAGGACATGCCGCTAGGCACAAGGATTCACAAACATCACAGACTGCGCCGGGAGTTTACGTTGTTGTTTGCGGCTGTTGTTTTGACAGTTTCGATTGTTTTCGATTGTTGTGGACGTAAAACGGACGTATAAATCGCGGTGCATGATCTATACGGCCACATAACGACTTGGGGTGCCATCGCTACCAACGGTGCGCGCAGCGGGATCGAGTGAAAGCCCGCACCGTTGTTGACGTCGTCCCACCGCGTAGAGAGGGAGAGAAGAGGTCAACGAACCGATCGGAGGTCTACCTCCCAACCAGCCAACCAGCCAGCCAGCCAGCCAGCGCGAGAGAGTGCGAACGACGGAAACCTGCATCTACTACCCAGGCCTACTACTACCACTAGTACGCGGAACGGGCACACGGGATACTAGTTGCCATCGGTGTCCCCCAGCAGTAGCAGCAAATCGAGTGATCCTCGAATTCCGCGCCGCAAATTGACACGTTTCGGAAGGATTACGACCCGGAGGGGCAGCTCTCCGTCCTGTGGTCCTGTGGGAAGGGTGGTGACCATTGTGTGAGTCAGTGAACAGTGGAGTGTGGAGGAAGTGGGGGGGTTCGGTCGTCGCCGCGCAACCTTTGTTTATAGGACGGGTTCACGGCGGGACAGGAAGTTGCCAGGCGCCAGCACCCGGTGTGGGGGGAGAACTGGGAACGGGGTCTCCACAGTTACGCGAAAGGGCCGCCCCGTTTGATCCAGGGCATCGCCGTGTGGTGACGTAGTGCGCGGTGGTTCGAGGCAGCTGCGTTGGTGAATAAATTTGACATTTATTTGTTATTGACCCGCGTTGGCGAGCAAGAAGATACGCACGAGTATGCACGCGTGAGGAATGTGCAGCACCATCCATCGCCATGTACTAGCATTTGCTGCCACCTTCTCCACCTTCACCCTCCGCCATCATCATCATCATCAGCGGCAGCACCCCCCAAACGAATGAAAGGCGGCTCGACGACGACGACGACGTGCTCCCCGTGTGATTGCACACATTCGCGCACATACGCACATACATTGGTGACGGCAGTGGCCGCGGTAGGGAGTAGGGGGAGTCGCGGGTCCGGTGTCGAGGTCGGCGCACGTGTGCGAAAAAGTGAACTCACAATACGACACTTTGCAAACGCAGTCCGCCAGCAGCTAGCAGCGATAGAAGCGAACGAGGGAGGTCACGAACAGTACCAGCAGTGGCAGTGGCAGTAGCAACAGCAACAGCAACAACAACGGCAACGAGGCAAGGCCTTCTTGGCTCGGTCGACGACGGAACACACGGGGTGTCACTCAGCAGAGAGGGCCCATCATCATCATCATCATCATCACACCCTTATCCACCTCGCTAACGCACGCACAGTCTGTGGATCGACGACAACGAGGGCGGTGGTCAGAGGGCAACGGAGAGTGCAGTGTCGCGATTCGCATTTCGCCGACCATCATCGACGGTGGCCGCGTTATC
>NC_064877.1:41685000-41715000 GCF_943734665.1 Anopheles aquasalis
CTCACCGCCAATGACCGCACGATCCTCACCCCCGAAAGCTTCCTCCGGTGCGGGTACACCGTTGGCGGTGCCAAGTGCCGGTAGTGGAAGCGGTACGACCATGCACGCCGGTTCGCCGCTCCCTACCACACCATGTTCCTCTTCTTCGCTCCTGAAACGGATGTTACTGGATGGATCGGCGGCAGCAGCTGCAGGAGCAGGAACCGGAAGTGGAACCGCCATACCTGGACCATCGCTTGAGCAGCAGCAGCAGCAGTTGTTGCCTCGTACGAAAAGTGAACCAACGGCAGCGACGGCTGCCAGCACACCATCACCTCCAGCAGGAGCAGCAGCACTACCACCACCACCACCATCGTCTCATCACCGGGGGTCCTCGGAATTGACGACCGAAACACCGCTTGCCTCGCAGCTGCGCTCAATATTGCTGCAGCACCGATCGGCTGCCCTGACTGCCCCCCCGGGCACACTGGAAGAGGAGGAGGATGAACGGATGGCGGACGAGAAACCGGAAGTGTCGTACGTGCGGAGTCTGTTCCTGCGTAACGATGATTCGGATGATTCCGAGTGTGAACCACCGGCTACCGATGATCAGCGGGAGTTACTGCTGTATGCCATGTTCCATGAGCTAAGGGCTCGCCAGCAAGAGCAGCAGCAACTACAGCATCAGCACCACCAACCCCTACACGGTGCTGGTGCTGGTGGTGTAGAATCGTCAAGCGAAGAATCGGACGAGTTGTCCGATGAGCTACCACAGGATTACCGGTTGCCGAGTGTCGTTCGGCGCCGCAGCACCGAATCTTCGACGACGGATTCACGGACCAGCAGTAAACGGCGCCGGATGGAGTATCCGTGTTTGCTGTGCGGTCGTACATTTGCTGGGCGCAGCAAGCTCGTGCTACACATGCGCACGCACATGATGGAAATGGCCGCTGGTTCGGCGACAAACACGGCTACGACGGGCACCACCTGCACTTCCACCACCACCACGGCCACCACCAATACGGTCGCATCGTTGGCGGGCGTTTTGCACGCCAAGCTCCTCCAAGATCATGGTTCCACGCTAAGCAACGGTGGTGGCTCGGTGGTAGATGATGATGATTCCTCGTTGATGCGACGGTTGGCCGGTGGCCAGTTTCCGAACGCTGCCCATCATCCGGCCCTACATCTGGCCGGTTCAGCGGCTGTTGATGCACAACTGCTGATGGGCGGCAATGGCGGTGGCGGTGGCGGTGGCGATGGTACGAACGAGGATGAGATCGATATGCTCGAGCGTCGATCGTACGCGTGCTACATCTGTGGTGCCGACCAGGGCAATCTGCAGCAGTTACGGGAGCATCTGCTCGATGCGCACCAGGATCGGGTGCGATCGAGGGGTAGGACGCGCGAGCGGCCGAAAACGACGATCAGCTGCGAGATCTGCGCCCGCCAGTTCCGCAGCCAGTTCGCCTACGGTGAGCACATGCGGACGCACACCGGCGAGCGGCCGTTCCCGTGCGATCAGTGTGATAAGCGGTTTCCCCGGCGGTTCCAGCTGCTCGGCCATCTCTACAATGTGCACAAGCAGTCCTGGGTCGCGGACGAGTCGAAGGCCAAGTTTGCGCGGAAACAATAACACCTCCAGCACCAGGCCGGTATCCCGGACAGGGACCCACCCATCCCGTAGCTCTGCTGGCGTGGGCGTCACCGTGCGCAACACCCCAGGGCCGGTGCCGGGAAAATACGAATTTTATTCCCCTCCTCTTAACGCGATCCCCTCACGTTTTAGGCTCATGTGCGTCTTTTCCTTCCGCCGGAACTCGCACCTGGAATGTAAGAAAGGAAGGGGGAGCTAGGGTGTAGAGAGCATGAATCAAAAGGACGAGGGGTGACTCCTAGGGCGCGGTGTGCGAGACAAGCGCAGCGCGCTTGTTCGCCTGCTCGCTCGCTCGCTCGCCCGCCCGCCCGTTCGTCGTATGATAACATTTCCTTTTTTCGTTTTTATTTGTTTGTTTTGTAGCATAATTGTTGAACGTTTATACAAGCAAGAATATACTTATATATACAGTCGGATATTTTTTAACAAAACCAAAAAACCAGAAAAATCGAAAATGACTCGCATTTGGAACCACCAGTTCCCGGTGTGTTGCGTGTTTCTTTATTGCTTTATTATTTAATTTGTTCTTATTTTGTCCACTGCTCCTGTCTCGGGCGGTTCAAGCATCCGAAAAGAAGATCCGTGACCGAGAAAGATGGACGTCGCAGAAGCGCCGGCCGGGCTCGTTCATGTTGATTCCTGGTAACGGACGCATCGCGTCGCCATGAACATTTTTGCATGTGTGCGTGCGTGGGTCTAGACACAGATGGCTCTTCGCAGCAAAAAAAAAACAGTTTCAAGAAAGGACACGACGATCGCCGGTAGGCCGGTTTTCGGATAGCAAGCGGAATCGGGGCCGGTGCGCGTCACCTTTCCGGAAGGTTACTGCGTTGCGGAGATGGTGATGATGAAAACACAAAACGCTTGATCGGTTTGTACCTTCAGTGAATGAAATGCTTTATTACCGCTGCTACCAAATGATTTTCGCTTGGTTTAATGAGTTAGTTACATTACAGTCCTGTTTGCTGTTCTCCGGTTTGTTTTTGGATGCTGTAATGCTGCTATGGTTTGTTGTACGTTTTCGAAAAGCCGCGGCTCGCTTGGATTTACATATTTCTTTATTTTTCTCGTTGATCCGTTTCCCGGCGTTGCCTAAACCCGGCCGCCCGCCCGCTGTTGTGTATGCGAGAGCGTCATTTTCACGAAGGATATTGTGGTTTACATGGTTTATTCTTTAAAAAAAAAATTGTCGAACGGACCCAAGCGGGCCGCTTCCTAGCAAAGAGAATCTTCCCCGTCCGTGTGCCACCGTGTACACGCACACGCACATACACACTCACACCAAACGTTGCAGCGGGAGAGTGGAACGTAGGGAATGGCGGGGGGTAATGAAGGTTGGAAGGGGGGGGGGAGTAGAGGGGCTTGGAGGAATGGTAACCTAATGCTTAGTGATTTACATAGTAATTTCGCCGCCCTCCTGGAATACTCCGCCGCCGGTTTGCTGCTGGTACACCTCGATTGTGTCGCCTTCCTCCATCTCCAGCGTTGTCGGCGTGTCGTTCTCGTTGATCGGCTGGCCATCGAAGCGGAATCGCACGACCTGCATCGACAGGCCCGCCCGGTCACAGTAGGCGTTCATCAGTTTGCGAAGCGGCGTATGCTTTTTAATCTTGAACTGTACGACGGCGTTGTCCTGGCCCAGCACCTTCAAGTTGATGTGCTCCGACTCCGAGCCCTTGTTGTCCTTCTTCTCGTCGGCCATTGTGAGATATTTGGTAGAATGGAGTTGCTAATTCTCGCGAATAAAGTGCGGAAAATTTCCTCGGCACGTTTCTTCTGGCACGGTACAAAATGACGCTCTTCCAAAAAATATGACCTATACAGCAAATCTACACCACACACACACACGCGCGCTAAGCACATTTGACAGCTAAAAAAGTGTTGCCAGCCCGCTTCATTGTGGTTGTCATAATGACGTCAGGGTCGTATTCTGACCGAGGCCAGCCATTTCAGTTTTACAAATTATTATCGAATTATTGCCTAAAACGATCAAGCTGATCGACACACAGTTATGGGCGAGGAGAGTGTTGTTGCAAAGTAAATAAAAGAAACAGGTGAAGTCATCCCGCACAAAAGCTCTAGCGAAGATTAGAAAAAATGAATGATAAATTTGACAGATGCTGAAGCTTTTTGATTGTAATCGTAGATTTGGGCGCTACCAGCGGATGATGCTCGCTGGAAACGGGGCCCCACGGATTCCCGGCCAACTGCCCCACGGATCTCCGTAAGTGGCCAATCACTCGCTCGGTTGTTGAAAATAATGAGTATGAATCATTTAAACGAGCAAAAGCGATACTATACCTGACAAAACCATTGAAAATTTCCAGATTTCCTTCGTATCAACAAACGCATGCTGTCGATTTGGTAAACATGTATGTGACAGCCACTGATGCATACCAAAAATCCAATATGGCGGCAGGCGAAGTGCCATGACTTCACCTGTTTAAATAATACACTTTGCTGAAAACCCAAACAATCCGCGAGGTTTCGTTCGCTCAAAATTTAAATAATTTTATGTCCGACCAAAGGCGAACATGGATAATGGGATATTGTAAGTAGTTAATAAGCGAACCTACCACACCGTCCGTCCTCTTAATCAAACTTCGGTTACTTGTTGCAGCACTCTGGAATACTTTTGTCGGCTGTGCGCCTCGGAAGGTGTGATCATACATCCGCTGTTTCCGCCGGGAGATGATGATCCGAAGCATGAGCTAGTGCGTATGATCGAGGTGCTTACTTCCGTTCCGCTCCAGCGCCCAGCAGACAGTGGGGCCGTCATCTGCGACAAATGCCTGCAGCTGCTCGATCTGTTCTGCCAGTTCCGCGAGGAGTGCCTCCGCCAGGATGTGCTCATTCGAACGAAACGGACGCTCATTGGAGAGGAGCTAGTACGGCAGCGTTTCCAGCAACAGCAGCAGCAACTACTCTGTGATCCAGAACCGGACTCTCAACCGCAACAGTTGCTGGAGGTGAAACTTGAAGAGGATGATGAGACTGATACAAATGTTCCTCGCCAGTTGTGCCAGGGTGAGAGCGAACGAGCAGCAATAGATCCGGCCAGCATTCCACTAGTAACAGAGATAGCAGACTACAAGGAAGAGTGTAGCGCATTAGATGCATCGGAACAGGATCCGCCTGTCCTCGATGGAGATGAATGCGATCGCCAGGATGTTGACCTAGCATCCGTTGTCCCCACTGTTGCCAGTTGCCTCGAACCGACCACCTTCACTAGCCCCGGCATTGCACTGTTCTCGCAGGCACATGGACTCTCCATATCCGTGCAAGTTAATCAAATGTCGCTGGACGAAACGGTACACGAGATGACGAATGGAGTACCACCTCTCGGCTTCAAGTCGGATGTTGCCAAAAAGAGAAGTAAGAAGGCCACAAAAGAGAACCCCAGTAAAGAGGCGCACACAGCGTACGAGTCATCCCACGGGCGGTGTCAGGAGGCGTTCGATACGACATGCGAGTTAGACGATCAAGCATTCGCATCCGATAGAGCCGGATCGACGCGATGCTCGTTGGCCTGCGATCCGTGCCAGATGCGTTTCACCAAATCCTACAACCTGAAGCGCCACATGTACGAGGTGCACGGTGAGCTGGCTCCCGGTTTAACGGTGATCGAGTGTGAGTACTGCGGAGAGCGGTTTCTGCGGGGCTACACGCTCAATCGTCACATTGCCAAGATGCACAGTGCGCGGTGCAAGAACAAAAAGAAGCTAAAAATACTCGCCATTAAAGCCAAAGCGTAGAGCTGACCTGTCTAGGGACACCAATAAGGAGGAGGGAAACAATGGACGACCAACAGGAACCTGATGAACCTACTTGTCCGCAGTCGGAACGAAGATTAGCCTTGGTCGGTAGCCCACCGCTAGGGCACAACTACTGCTGAAGGTAGTTCCTAATCAACTCAGTAACGATAAGAGCGTATACCTATTTCTCATAGTTTACCCTAGTCAGGTAGAAGAGAAAGAGTTTTCAATTGTATTATTGCATTACAAAAGCAAACGAATGACGGATGATCTCAAAATATAAATGACCAGATATGTATATATTTCAGCGAAATTTTCTTTCATTGCTATCCATTTCCTGTATGACCGATGCAAACACTGATGCCGGCAGGCGCTGAGTTCCAATGCGTTCCGCTAATCATCCGGAAAGACCACTCTTCCTGGCATAGCGGGCTTATCAGCCTCCAACGGCACCATGTTGTACAGTATCCAGTCCAGATAGTTGGCCACATTGGTGTATATTTCAGGCACTGTGGCATCACAATCACGCGGTCCAAACGATAGCAAACCGTGCAGGAAGTGCCGTTCGCGTCTGCCCAGCTCCTGTCGGGCCTGAAGAGGAGCACCGGACAGCATCTTCTGACACGCCACCTCTGCACTAGTATCATTCTGCGACGACGACGATGAGGACGGTTCGTGCAAGGCACAGATCTGCATGTGGCTTTTGCGCAATGGATGACCGATGGCTTTGTACCGCTCTTGGCAGTTGACTGAGTTCAGGTAGATCGGTTCCGTCTGGAAGAGCGTGGTTTGGGAGCCCTGTAGGAAGCTGCTCACGATAAAGTTCCGTGGTTTGTAGCTGCGTAGCTCCCTCGTCACCGGTAAACAGATGGGTCTCACATTCGGACCCGTCAGATCGGCCGGTTGCCCAAGCTGCACCAGGGCCAGATCGTCGGTGATACCGAGCGCGTTGTAGTCCGGACGGATGATGACCTTGTGAATGGGTAGCGATTGTGTCGACGGAGCGCATACCTGGCTACCGTTGCGATCGATACAATCCGGTTCCGTCGCTGTATCGTATTCCCCCAATCGAACCGTACGTCTGGAAGGGAAACGATTTACAGTTGAGCAAATGGCCCTAGAAGGACATCGTCGGATTCGATACTTACTCCATACCATCGTTGGCGAAACAGTGGGCTGGACCGACGGCATACCACTCGCTAATCAGCGTTACCTGGCACAATCCTTGTGGCCGTTGTCCCGGGGGTTGCACCACCATCAACCCGAGCCAGGGGTAGGCCATAAACGTCCCGTTCGTTCCATTCGCCGCCGCAGGAGCAATTCCGCAGGCGTTGAAGTTAAGCATCCGCAGCTTGGCGCTGTTGTCCACCGACAGCGGATCCCGCCGTTCGGTTGCCTGCGTTTCGTTGACGAACTGTGCGATCCAATCGCGATACTTGGCAACATCGGTGAACACCGTATACTTGGTGCCATCACATAAGCCAGTTTGATCGCGCAGTGGCATAAACGACACGATGCCCCGGACGTACCAGGTGCCGTCGAATTCGAAGAACATGCCGCCACCGCTATCACCGTTGCACGCGCTAACACCGACCTTACCGCGGGCACAGTACATTCCGCTGGTCAACGTTGGACCGTACACTTCCCGGTCGCTCGTCAGACAGGTCCAAGAGTCGACGACTCCAATCACCGCCTGGCGCAGATAGTCCGACACGCGATCGTTCTCCGTCAAACCGAAGCCCACGATCGTACCGTTCTTGCCGACAATCAGCTCCAACTTATCGTCCTGGTTCCATAGGCAAACCGGTTGGATGTACTTGGTCAGCGTAATATCGGTGGCCAGCTTGATAAGCGCGATGTCATCGGCCACACTGTTCACGTTGAAGCCGGGATGCAGGATCAGTTCGAGCGCTTGGTGTTCCTGCGATCGTTCGCTTGCCACGGACAACCTGTTTCGGCCAATCTGCACCGACAACCGGTCCAGTTCAATCGGCCCGTGATCGGTCATGACACAGTGTGCCGCTGGAAGAAAGGCGTATGGCACGAGCCGTCACACATGGCCACTTACTCATCTCATTCGGGGTCTTCTCATCATGTGGCCACTTACCCGTTAGAATCGTGTTCCGATCGATGATGGATCCACCACAGACGTAACTGAATTCGTTACCCTCGCGATGATAGATGGCCGTATGCCAGGGCCAGTGGCCTTCCTTGGCCTCGAGACCATGCTGGACGAGGTAGACCGTCTTCACCTTTCGTTCGCCACATTCGAGCAGGCCAATCACTAGCGGGACCGTGCCCAAGAGACCAATCAACGCTGGAAACAGAGGGAATCCCCGAGCACCGGGCCAGCAGCACGATCGCATGCTGTGAGCCGTGTGATTCCCCCCACAGAAGTGATCTTGCGGCAGTCGCTGTGAAGACGCCAATGTTGCGTTGACAATGAATGGTGTGGAACTGAGGCAGCAGACCGCAGATGCTCGCCAGTTTTATCAGTCTCAATTGTGCGTTTGTCGTGTGGGCAAAGTAAACCACTTGCATTGGCCATGCGACGAGTGAATGTGAGTAAGAGCAGTTTGCTTCATGGTGATAACAATTGTAATATGTGATTGGCCAAAACAAAAAGTTAAATCACATCAGTAGTTGCAGAATAACGGTTCAATACCGCATCAGGATCAGCAACAGTTTCGAGTAATGATAAATGATTTCTTTGACAATGGCCAATGTGTAGTTAAATTGATGAAAACAGGTGTCCAACATATATTGAAGTCTCTTGATTCTTGTGCCATGCTACAGATGAAATAACTCCAGCAAATGTAGCATGCTTTCAATGCAAGGCTTTGCCAATGCGATTGGCGGACCGTGGCAGTGCGTGGTTTAGAACGCTTTAAGCCATAAAGTTGTATAAGGCAAAATCTTAATAATTCACTCTCTTCGAACTAACATCGTTGTATCTTCATTTGTTTGCAAATATTAAGAGATGGTTAACTAAATATGTAAACCAAGCCACTGCAATAATCTCGTACCAATCTTTCCTGAATGAAGACTCTTTCTGGAATTGTTTGAGCAACATGAAGGAAAAATTGTAATAGCCAATGGATCAACGCATCACACTGATTCTGATTATAGTGGAACGGGAATTCCCATTAGTTGTGTGAAATCCCCCGGTTATTGTCGTATTCGCGATCTTGCCTCTATCTTGCCAAATAACAGACTAATCATGGATTCGTAAGAGCAACTGGCCGGCGCGATGATACGAACCGCTCAATGCCACTCGCAACGGAAACGGCCGAAACATGGCAGTGCTAATCAACAACTAACTCTGCGTAATCGAGCCCAGAAACGGGTTTTGTTTTTTGGTATTCTGGCTTCTCCGTCATTAAGCAGCGCGGATCGAGTAAGCAGTCGACCGTCATCGGTCCTGTTGTCAGCATCTTTAATCTCTTCTCTCCGACTGGCTGATAGTAGGATGCGTGTATTAGCTTCGCTATTGCTACTGAAGACGTTCCTAGTGCTGGTAGCTGCTGCATCGGATTTCGAGTGTGGCCAGCGGAAAGTGGATACCGTCTTTCTGGTGCACCATGGTCGGGAGGCGAAGGAGGGACACTGGCCGTGGCATGCGGCCATTCTGCATCGGTATCAGAGTACGTTCTCGTACACCTGCGGCGGTTCGATCATCGACAGGAACACAATCTTGACGGGTTAGTATCGCGAAGTCGTTATCTAGGAAAGTGAACAAACACTTACGTACTAATCTGCACAATCGTCCTTGCAGCGGCTCACTGTTTAATCACGCCGAATGGTTTCATCGCGGTGGACCGTCTATCGGTGCAGGTCGGCCGGACGCGCCTTTACGTCGGCGATGGACGCAGCCGATCGTACGAACCGGATCGCTTCATCATTCACCCGCAGTTCGAGCACGACGAGGTCCACGATGATATCGCGCTGATCAAGCTGGCGACTGATATTGAGTTTACGGATTTCATTCAACCCGTTTGCTTGTGGAACAGAGGGGTTGGCGAGAGTGAATTTGTAGGTCAGGTTGGATCAGTCGTCGGATTCGGATTAAGCGAGACGGACGAAGTGTCGGACTATCTGCGCGAGGCTCAGATACCGGTGGTCAGTTTTGCGACCTGCGTAGAGAGCAACCGGGAAACGTTCGGACAGAAGCTGACGAAGCAGATGTACTGCGCCGGTTCCAGGGATGGCGTCAGTGCCTGCAACGGTGATAGCGGGGGCGGTATGTTTTTCGAATTGGACAATGCCTGGTATGTGCGCGGGCTGGTCTCATTTACACCGTCTCGGAAAGGCGTAGCAAAATGCGATCCGTACGAGTATACCGTATACACGGATGTGGCCAAGTATCTGGACTGGATCCGGCAAGGCCATAACCAGGCGCAGAGTACTCTGGTGTCTCCGATTGGTTCGCTGGCGAAGAGCAATCCGAAGCTCTCCCTGCTGAATCTAGATATTTGCGGTTTCAACAGCTACCCGTTCCGGAAAGAATCAACCAAACCGGTGTTCCTCAATTACCCATGGATAGCCATGGTCGAGTACGCCAATGGTAGGGCTCGTGAAACACGGACCTTGTGCCATGCTGTGCTGATCAGCGAATGGTACCTCCTCACAACGGCACATTGCGTCGCGGGACCATCCGACAAGCACAAACTGTAAGTACTTGGGGTGAAGTTCCATTGCACCTTAAGAGTATGATCCATTCTTACCGATATACGATCCTTTCCTTTTAGTTTGGGCGTACGACTGGGCGATTACGATCTATCGACCACGACTGATTGTGTCGAACTGGAAGGGCAGCGACGGTGTGCTCCACCACTTCAGATCGTCGCCGTTGACAAGATCATCGTGCATGAACAATACAACACACCAAATTATGCAAACGATATTGCTCTGCTGAAGCTACGCGATCGAGCAAAGATCACGCAGGACAACATTAAGCCCGTCTGTCTACCGGTGACGAAGAAACTGCGTGAAACGCAACCGAACGTGTACGTGCTGACCGGTTGGTCAAAGGGTTCGCCACTGTTACGTCGATCGGCACCGACACACCAGAATCGTGACAAGTGTCGGCAGCAGTATCTTGAGCAGAAGATAACAGTGGCTCTGGACGGTGGGCAGATCTGTGCGTTCCAGAAGTCCGAGGTAGGAGCGCCGTGTAATTTCAGCGCATCAGCCGCACCACTTCAGGTCGTTCAGAACATCGAGGGAAGCGACCGGTACGTTCTGCAAGGGTTGCTGTCGTTCGGTTCATCCCGCTGTACATCGGATCTCCCGGAAGTGTACACTAATGTGAACGCATATGTGGACTGGATAATGGGAAAGATAGAGTCACAGGAGGAGCCTTCATTTGTGGAACGATTGGTCTTTACTTGAGATTGTTTGGTGGAATGTTGACCAAGAGGATGGGAAAATGAAAACAATTGTTAAGCAGAAACAGGTGGTCGCCCGACTCATTGATCTTCAAATTGATGACTGAGGAATGAGGAACACAAGCGTAAGTCCCTGGTAAATCGATGGCAAGGTTTAACGTCCACGGGATCTATCGTTTAACGGGATCTATTTTGTGATTGACCTACTTCTTTGCTGCTATGAGATAAACCGTACGCCAATCTAACACCTCCTTTGCTTAGTAGTATTCCATGGATAGTACATAATAGCTCATAGTGTTTGTACTACGCTGTTAACGTGTTACTTTTCTTATTGTTATTAGCCTGCACAATTCATTGCAAACTGCTAACACTTCATCATAAAACAGACAGCGCTAAACCAACAGCTCGTGACATTCTTATCTAGGTGATATACTCCATTGCATAGGGACATCCAGTCTTATTTTTATTTCATCATAGGCATTCTTCGGTTTATCTGCGTCAAAGTTCCACTGCTGAGCTTCATAATTGTTTCTTATTACCAGCTATCCGGTTTCCCACTACAGCGTAAATGAGTTCAAACATACACCTAGGAGGATCGTCCAGCAGCTACATTCACTCAAACTCTGGCATTAGTTTGTACTGATAAACTAATCGTCTTTAATACACACGATAATGGATTAATTTAATTGGAAATATTTTCGACGTTCAAAGCATTGGCTTATGAGTGATTTTCTTCAAACCTTTCGTTTGCGTCGCCCAATGCCTTATTCGTGTATGTTGTTTAGTATCCACTCCATGTATGGCCCAATGTACGTGTACACGTCGGGGTACGCCTGGGAGCAATCCTTCGGACCGTACGATAGCAACCCATGCATGACGTACCGATTGTCACCATTCAGTTGCTGTATCGTTTGCAACGGAGCGGCCGATTTCGGGAAGGTACAGCGGGTTCCACTGCTCTGATCCTGCTTCAGGCAAATCTGTCGGAAGGTTTTCTCCAGCGTGATCGAGTAGCGCGTGTAGTTCGCCTGACACTCGACCGAATCGACGACCTGACGATCCGCACGCCCCAGCACGTTACCACCGATTGGCCACGCCGTCAGAGTGTAGGTGGTCGGTTTGAAGCTACGCAACTCGTTGCTCACCGGCAGACAGATTGGCTGGACGTTGCTCTGCGAGATGACGGCCTGTTCGCGGAACCGGATCAGCGCGATATCGTTGGCGTACTTGGGCGTGTTGAATCCGGTGTGCACGATGGCCGACTCGATGCGCATTGTCTGCACCGGAGGCGCACATTCCTCTTCCCCGTTGACCGATGCACAGTCCCGGGTCGTCTTGATATCATAATCACCCAACCGGACGGTGGTTCTAAAATGTAAAGGATAAGAAATTAGCTTGACATCGTCACCAACAACAATGGCGAAACTTCGGATTCCATTTCCGAACCAATTCTCACTTACAGTCTGTATCGTTTCGGCAGCTGCGTGATACAGTGGCCAGCGGTTAGAACGTAGCGATCGCTAATTAGCGTACCGTGGCACAGCGTTTGCTTTTCGCGTTCCCCATCGACGGCGTACTCCAGCAGTGCCATCCACGGGTAGCCCATGAATACCGGTTTCGACGATTCGGCCCGATCCATGAAGCGGCTTTTGCCACAAACGTCCAAATTCAGCAGACGCAGCTTACCGCTCTGATCGACGGGCGAGTGTACGGGCGATCCTCCGCCACCGCTCGATCCCGACGACTGTCGGAAATGCTCCCGAATCCAGCTCAAATACTTGGCCACATCCGTAAACACGGTGTACTGGTTGGGATCACAGAGGGCCACCTGTTCGCGAAGCGGTATGAACGACACCAAACCCCGAATGTACCAGACGTTGCCGTAGCTGAAGAACATACCGCCACCGCTGTCCCCGTTGCAGGCACTGACACCATTCCGTGCCCCCGCACAGTACATCTTATCCTTCAGCTTCAAACCGAACGCTTCCGGGTTGCTGTTGATGCAGGTGAAGCTATCGACGACCGGGATCTCCGCATCGAGCAGATAGTCCGACACCTTGTCTGAATCGTCGAATCCGTAGCCAACGATGAAACCCTTCGTCCCAACAATGCCCTGCAGGTCCACATTCCGATCCCAGAGGCAGACCGGTTGAATGTAGTTCGTGAAGGAGATATCGGTGGCGAGCTTGATCAGCGCAATGTCATGCACCAGATCGTTGACATCGAAGTCCGGGTGGGTGATCAGCTGGTGTGCCTCGTGCTCCTGGCCCCGCGTATCGGCCAGCTTCAGCCGATTGCGGCCAACCTGCACCAACAGACGCTCCGCCGCGATCAGTCCCTTCTCCGTCATCAGACAGTGGGCCGCTGGAAACCGGTAACACGCCATAAAGATGGCACGAGCATGAGCAACGGGAATTTTCGTTTGTGCGAACGCGCACACATTACGCCCAAAGGAACTGGTTCCGGGGGTTTTGCTCTCGTCCCATCTTCGCACTTCGACTTACCTGTGAGGATAAGGTTTTGGCTAATGATCGAACCACCGCACATGTACTCGAACGAGCGGATTTTGTTTTCAAACAGGGCCGCATGCCACGGCCAGTAGCCCGTCTTTGCTGCGTTTCCTTTGTGGATCAGTGCCATCAAATCAACCATCCGTCTGCCACAGGTTTGCGCTTGGCCGGAGGCCAACAAGGACGATAAGAGCAGCAGCGATCCGAATGCCAGTGCGTAGCACCACCAAAACCGTGCCATGCTGAACGAAACGATGGCCGATAACCTCTTGACAGTGAAACACAATCACCACACAACGAGAGCGACGACGACGACGACGACGATGCGCAGTAGTGTAGCTGCAGCAGGGAATTCCCGTCCTCGATCTGACCCCCCAAAAGCAAAACAAACCACGAACCACCACGGACGACGGCCTTCGCTGAACCGATCGTACCGGAGACTTAACACTGACTGACTGACTGACTGAAACCGGTTGCTAGCGTCCGGGAGATGGGTGGCACGATCATCCGATGATCGTAAGCTGCTCCTCATCAGCTGTGAGAGAGGCTACACCGGTGGTCGGAACTGATCGGAGTTGGGTTTTTCCTTCAGCTTTCTCGTGCCAGCAATGATCTCGGTTCGGTGCCGGACTCACATCGGAGTATTGCGATAGTGAGCGAGCTGAGATTGAATTCGGTTCGGGAATTAGGCAACATTCGGAGGTGGGGAGCCTTGTGTTTGGAGCAATAAGTGAATACAGTTTTTGAGCTTTTTAACAGCTGCTGCTCATTGGATGACGAGCTATTATCAACTTCAACAAATACATATCATATAGTGGTTGTTGGTATGCACATTTGTAAGTGAGTTTTCGACGCTGATCGTCGTTATCCGTGATCTCGATCGTATGTATTGTAGGCAAGGAGAGAGGACGTAATCTATCGACGTAGTACCGAGCGACCGAGACGACGGTCTAAGGGTCAGTGAAACATGAATATTAAACCGGTCTCGTTCTATGATGATCCACCAAAAACGACTTGGGTTCAGTCTCGACAATAAAATCAGTCACAAGCTTCGCGAGCAAACGCGCGCACCAATTCCATCGGTCACCTTTGGGATTTCATCAGAGAGCTGAAGGTTAATAAGTGTCAACACTATTCGATCAACAATTTGCGCTTCATTTCGGATTGGCATCAAAGAGATGAGAGCCATCGTTCGTGACGCTGCCAAGACTACTCATATCTAGAGGTTCGCTTGTTCGTCATTTCGGTTTGAAGTTCGTTCTGTAAAGAAAAATGACGAATTTAAAACACTACTGACATCACCATTGAGTCGTATTGTATGCTAATATAAAAAATTGAAAACGAGCTCTTTCTAAATGAACATGATAAGAAATGTTTCGATCAAATTGTTGTCTTCGGAGAACGAGTCTCATCGTTCACATCCACCACACAGCCAATTTGTGCAATTAGTTCAATCAAGCCCACTCCAAGCAAGCAAATCTCCCCATCTCCGCGAGATACTCTTCATTGTGTTAAGTAGCCCGATGGATTATTAAATCTCAGTCGTACCACTTCAATCTCGTAGAATTAAATCTCGATGTTGCAAAAGGACGGAGGGCCCGTGTGTACACCGCTAGTTCCCGGCAGTTGAAAGCACCAGAAATTGCTGCTTCTGGCAGGTTGAATTATTAACGTGCCGCTTCAGACCATCAACTCGTACTGCTCGGGCATACCCGGGAGGTTTGGTTTGGTAAACTCAAAACATGATCATCCACGACCAAGGACAAACGAGGGCGCCCTGCTGCTCTTAACATAATTACTGTATTTCCCACGAGGCACACGCCCTCCCCAACGGTAATGGTCGATGGTTCGGGTAAGGTGTCACCATCGGGTGTAGTATGTAAATGGTACCCCTACACAAATAACACCCGTAGCGAGCGAACGCCAATCCATCGCGTTGTTTTTTGGTTGCGTTGATGCGGTTTAAGGCTCCATCGCATCCACCACCACCGTTGTCGATTACGCCAAAGTCGTTGGCAATGAGGGTTATTCGCACCTCCATTACACTTCTAATTACGCGCGAAGATTTTATGTAAATTTATTCTTCGCACCTCCCCACCGACCGTTTTTACGGTGGTCCTAGGAGTAAGGCGAGGTTTTTCCGGCCCGGTTTTTCCTCGTGCATTCGTCGTCGCGTGTCGGTGGCAATCCTTGACGAGCTCGAACGGTTCAAGCTAAGAATTGAAGATCAAACGGATTCCCTGATTTCACGGGACACCGTTACGGATAAGTTGAGTGCGTTTTTGGGTGGGCGGGGAGGGAGGTTCTGGAGCATCGCGCGCCTTCACGCGCTTGCTCGCTGCCAGGAACTTGAGGGAACACTTTGAACGTGAGCAGGGCAAACCCGGAGAACGTCACGTCGTTGCGCGTCGGAAAGATTATGTTAATAAATCGATTTACGCTAGCGACAATCTATCACTCGAGCTACAAATTACATTATCACACCGGGATGGTGGTTGGAGGGAAGAAGCAACTATGGGAATCCAAGACAGGATAGCGATTACACTATGAGACTATTACACCGCATAGTTGGTTGTACGAGAATGTGTTCTTTGGTAGTTTCGAATTAAAAGGGTCATAAGTAGGTACCATAAAGATTCTATTGCTGGTTGCTGCTGTTTAAGTGGTATCGTAAAATGTTACTTAATTTACAAGGATATCAGAAATTACGTTCTACATTCCCTCTTCTTGGGCATTATGTCCAAGTCGCTCGAATGCGCTCAAGTGTTCCAACCGCCTTTAGAACACTCGATTGTTATTAACCGAACCGAAGAGGCAATATGTGCCCAAGCCGTGGAATTGATGAATGATGACTAACAATCTGGCTGGCCGGAATGTGGCATGCTTATGGGCACGAGATTGCTCCTCTGTAAAGAGTATCCTTCTCTTCAGTGAATTCGATACGCACGACCACGTTTTCTTCATTCAATCATTTATTCAAAGCACCCTCCGGACACTCTGGGCACCTGAGTTAAGGTATTCTTGCCAGAGAGCCTTTTTTTAAAAGAAAACTGAACCCAGCGTGGCCCCGGTAGAGGTTATAAATAATGAAAATGATGACAGGCGCGATGCTAACGATCCTGCCTTTGGTTGAGTTGAGTGAAATGTTTATGCGAAAAAGCATCGACTTCGGCTGCCGACACATAAAAAGGTATGAGTTTTTACGTTTTTCGAAACATGAAAGTGTTGCTGTTTAGAAATGGCGCGTTCTTTGGCGTTGCTTTTCAAGCAACCAAAGCACCCGCGAACCGGAATTCGTTTCTTGTGCAGCCGAGGACATTGTCAGCTGGTACTCGGTCTGTGCATGGAATCAAAAAGGGCATCATAATCCTTTGCAACGTGTTACAGGACCCAATATTGGCCACATTTCCAGTTCGACACGCCATTTCTCCTTTCGAACCGAAGGCACTGTTCGCATTGTGCCGTTCTCGTGATTGTCTTGTCGATTGATGCCGGTAGTAGCTAAGAAGCAATCATTCGCCGTGTTCTGTGTGCCGACACAGATCTGGTTCTCAATTGATTTTTCCTGCTGCTCCTGCTGCTGTTTCTGTTGTTGCCCAGCTAAAATGGAGAGTTCGTAATCTTTTAATCATAAATCCAGGCTGCCAGGCCAGGTTCCTACTCTTTCGTCAATTTACCGGCTGACTGGCAGGACAGGAGGCACCGAGCCTCTTCCTGCCCATGTGCCCTTATTGGTGGTTGGTTCCACTTCGCATTGGAGCCTGGGAACCGCTCGTTGTCACTTGCCTCGTCTTCAACAAGGAAGCAATTTCCTTCCATTCGTCAGTAACTAAGCTTATCCCACGCCTTCACGTTTGTTCCGATTGCTGGCCTGTGCTCTACAAGAAGCGAGATGAAAAACGAAAGATAATCTTTTGTCCAGCTTCTGGCATCGTTTGTAGAAAGAATCGTAGAGCGGGTAAGCTTTCAATTGTCCGATTTCGTGGCGCTGTAAAATTGAACTCGAGCTACTGTGTGGGACAACCAACAAGAACTCGCTTTTATACGGCTTAGATTGAGTAGAAAAGCCGCTTTTCCGGACGATGGCAGATTGTTTGGTGCGTTGCTTCGGTGGCTAATCTCGATCGAGGCGGTTTCGATTGAATGATATCGTTCTTCCGCCGAGCCTTTCGGGCTCCAGCTGCTAATGATCTCGTTTTATCGAGATTGCAGAATCTCCCTGACGATGGAGAGTTAGAGGAATGACGCGAAATGATGAAAATTTGGAGGACGAAGGAGTTGTGCAGAGAATGGTATGGACCGACTAGCTTAATCTTATGAAGCTATTAATCTTCAAAACATTACTTTAATTTCTTCTACAATGCATAAAGTACTAGAAACGATACAGAATGTCTTATTAGATTCGATTAGATTTGGGTAAAAAAACGATTACTGGAATGAGCTAACAGTTCATAATTCTATTCCATTCTATTGCAATTTGCAAACGTGTAACAAATCTGTAAAGAAAGATGCAGATTTCTGTAGAAAATGAACGAATTTACCGATCTATCATGCAATCCAAGCTTCATTCCAACTTTCAATGGTAATATTCAAGGAAAGATGAAACAAACGAGAGCCCGTCGAATTGCTACAGATAACCTTTACCAAGATGGCCCAAGAGTGGACATCTTACAATCAAATACATAGGAAACATCACCACCCAGCACACAACAGCTCAAGACGAATCTGCTATGCAACTTTCTAAATCCACGGGCTGGCTTACGTAGAACTAGAAATTAAATGAAATGTATTTATCTGTGGTGCCGAACAGTACACATACTCACCCATTGTGGTTGACCTGTGGTTTGCTGGTGGAAATCTCGGAGTTGCTTCTCCCGTTCCACTTTGTGGAGCATTAAATTAAAATCAGATTAATAAATAGTTTCTCATCGCCTGTCACACAAATGTCTCGAACTTCTCGAATCTGCCAGAGTCCAGGTGCATTGCAGTGCGGTCCGTAGTTGCAATCCGAAGTGTGGATGTGCTCATCCTCCTGCACATGCTGGCAGACCGTCTTTGGTGGGAGCACGAATGCCAGGCCATTCTGCTACTCTGACGTAGATCCGTTCAACCCGGCGGCAACATGCATCTGATGCCAACTTTGCTTCTCTAAAACTTTGGCCGCTTAAGGGCCCGCAGCGTTTGAAATGGCAAAATTATTCGCTGGAGCAGCCGGGCCGGGCATCTTACAACTGTTGGCTTGGGTGAGCATTTTCGCTGCAACAAAGATAAATCGCTTCAAGATGGTCCGCAAGCTCACTGTGTGGTAAGACAGGCAAAGGGGAGGTAAGTAATGCTAGTCGGTTTGTGGTCGGCTAAATGAACTTCCATTCTATGCTGTCGGCGGGCTGGTTCCGGTGCAGCTTAAGCTCTGGGCTCCCTTGGTGAATGCGGTTATTATGCTCCTCTTCCGACATTAAAAATGGGGATGGATTTGAATGTTTAAAAATGAACTTTCCGCTTGTGGTGGTGATGGTTTATGCATTCCATCCATTTGGCAGCTTCATTAAATCGCTTCAAATGTTTATGATTCTGATTAAAAAAATGCGTTCCCGTTCTTTGGAAACTCGTCACATCAAACTGTTCTCTGAGAGCTCCTCGAGCTCATACACGGGGATCACTCCAAGACCTGGCCTAAGTCGTATCCTCGGATATCTTTGCCGCAACATAGCGGCAACTGTAAGCCGGATACAGGTAATATTCCAAAGTGACACTCAGGGTGCTACATTTCCACAAATTAGCGTTCTGTTTCCTGCTTAATGAAAAGGAATGATTAAAAAGCTACCTTCACCTCCCGCAGCTGGGGCTGGCACGGAGGAAATGCTCGAGAAGCATTGACGTTTGACATCCTCTAGGCCCACCCATCAGCGCAATCCAAACCAATTCGCCAGACTGCCGGGAGCCGTTTGCTCTGTGCAGCCCGGAAAAAAGAGCACGTAACGAGAGAGGGAGGAAAGGAGGTGGAGAAAAAAATGGAAATAATTTAATTCCATTTCACTCAACATATGAAATGTGCTTCTGACGGAATAATTTATAATGATGAACTTACCACGACGCCCGAGGGCTCCTCACGTGGAGCACCGGTGCTGGCACTGAGCCTGAGCTGGGTGAAAACTCCACGGCCAAAGCGGGATTCTTCGCCGTTGCGTGTGCACCACACCGCTCTTATACACATTCGTCAGTCAGTCAGTCCGAGGTATTGTTCGGTTGCTGATGCTCTGGTGATGTGATACCGGAATGGGAGTCAAACCGGTGCTTGAGCGGACCGCTGGCCCCCTGTTTCTAATCCAACCATCCCCACCCTGCCCCGGATTTTCTGTTCCTTTTCTTCCGGACTGTTGTTTGTTCTTGATTTGACTTCTGCGGAACGCACACCGGTCTTGTTGTTGTTCTGGAACCGAATCTTCTGCTCCACTGTACTCTGACCCTCGATGTGCTCGAGGCGACTTTTCCGTGCGTCTCCATCATCTAAAAAACGAAATTGAAAAGCGTCCTGATCTGACCTGACCTAAGCTGCTGCGTGGTGGTGGCGGTGGTGGCGGTTGACAAATGAAATGAAATAACTCAAACGCTGTGACGACAGCGATTTGTGCTCCGTTTTCCCCGCACAAAACAAACCACACCCCCCCTACACTACCCTCTCGCTAGATAGATCGAGGGACCAGATTAGCGATCGGCTAATGGAAATTAATAGACAAGTTTAAGTGGTTGTGTGGTGTGGCGCACTGACGTTCCCACGCGTTTGCTCCGGGGATTATCGAAAACACAAAATCTGCGTCATCGTCATCCCCATCCCCTGCGACGGGGCGGGAAACCATTCCCCATCCAACGCCGAGGAGAACTGGCCAAAAGCAAACGCCAGCGGGAGAGTGCCAGATTGGCTTAATCTGATAAGTGAATAAATAAACAATAAACAACCGATGTTGTGCATGAGCGACGAGGTCCGTTTGGAGGAGGTCCACCAACACCACCACCGCCAGTACCGCAAGCAGCTGAACCGGAGGGACGAGGCCAGTTGACCAGTTGGGCCGGAAAATGGCTCCGTAAATTTCGGGTCGTGCCCACAGGATGGTACTCTACGGACACCGCACTACATCAGGCGTGGTGGTAGCGTTCGAGGTTGCAAATGAGAAACGGTATTTTTGGGGGGCGCCAAAGGCGGGGAATATTGTGTCATAAATCGTTACCAACACTCCTGTCCCCCCACTGCCGGCGCTGGAGTGAAAGTGAAACCACAAAACCTTCTCCTTTCCGAGCTTCAGCGGCACCGGAGCCACGGGAGTGATCATTGTTTCGTGCATCTTTTACAGATAAATTTGTAATAATAAGGCGTGGCGTTGGGCGGACTCAATGTTGTGAATGCTAATGTGCGTCCGAGGAGCTGGCCAAAACTTATTGAATCTCAAACGTAGCGAATTTCGGCGATAATCTTCGGTCGTTCCGCGCGGAGTACAGAGGAGTAGTAGGTCACAGTAGACAGGAGAAGGCGGCCAGTAATCATGTCCGTCGTTCCTCTTCCAGCAATAGCTGCGGCGTGTACTGTACTGTCTGTACCAGCCAAGTCGTTACCAGCATCGCAGTGGCCGTTTTCGGTTGAATTGATGGGCCAGCTGTGACCACCCAACGGGGCTCGAAAGACCGAGGCACCGGGACACCGATCTCCCGGGCGCATAAACCAAACTTGTCCAAAAGCGATTTCCGCCCGGGGGGAGGGGCAGCCGCGTTGCTTCTCGGGAAAATGGATGTACTTCATTTCCACCTTTCGGTCTTTTAATCATCCATAGTCGCTCCATCCGGTCGGCACCGGTGCCGGTGAAAACTTCTCCATTGCCCGTTCATCAGGACACCTGCACTCGGTAAACGAGCTTCTTCACTTCCCTATAAACAACCGCAAGGTGCAAGCGTAATGGCGTCTCGGTGTTGCAAGACAACAACGACCAACACACATACACACGGCATGCTGCATACGTTCAACGATTCAACGTGCTGTATTTGGTTAAAGTTTTGGTCGGAACAAACAAATCATTTAGCAACTGGTCTCTCTCTCTCCACGGTTCGGTTCGGGGTGTCACAGAGTGCCACGGCACGCGGATGGAAAGGAATTTCTGTACCAGGAGTTCATTGCAGACAATGGTGGCCAGCAGCGACCACAGCACAGTAGGCCGTGGGTCAGGCAGGCTTTGAATTCAATCTCACTCGAGCTCGAGTGGAGTCATAATTAGCATCGAAGTTGGCTGCTTATCATCTCGAGCCTCATCAGTTACGCGGTGAGCATGAAAACTCATGAAATTAGCCGCTAAGGACCTCCCGGGTCCGTATCCCACGGAACACGGCCATCGGTCCGAAAATCAACACTCGACGCTCGCTCGCTCGCTCGCAGCACCCTCGGTTCGTGAGGCTCGTGAGCATGATTGAAACATATTTTAATTTAATTACGAAACTTTTCACTGCACCCTAATGAGGTGGGTGGCCACATCGCGCGCCAAAGGGATGCTCTATAGGGCCCGTCCGCCGGTGCCTTTGTGGTCCGTACAAACACCGGCCGGTGTCGGTGTATGTTGTTCGTTGTTGCGGATGCTGCTGCTGACCGCGTACCATCACCACCACCACCAACCACCACCACCACCATATGCGCGTGTATGTGAGCGAGGCTCAATCCTTTCGCCACCTAAACGCTGGCCAACCCAAAAACATTTCGTTCGGGCCCCAAAACTTTGCCAACCATGAAACCAACTGTTGTGCGCGACCAAACGCCGCCCTTCCCTTGCCGGTCATCGTACATCGTGGGCAGCATATGACCATGCCGAGGAGTGGTTGGGGTCGCGTGCTTCAACGAATTCCGTGTCCTCGCCCCCGGGCATTGTTTGATGTTGAATTAATTCGCAACAACCTTTCTGTGTTCGCGCGTGTGTTTTGGTGGGCGGATCTGCGTCGGAACATGGGAAGGAACCATAATGGAACGGATTGTCCGGGTGCCTATAATGGAGTGCCGGTGCCAGTGCCGGTGCCAGTGCCGGTGCCAGTGCAGTTCGTTGGGGGCGGCTGCTGTGTGGTTGGTCGATCCTAGCCCTGGACTCGGCCCGCTAAAACGGCTCGCGATGACCGGGCCAGAACTGCTGACAAACAATAATACTACAAATGATGAATCATACAATTTAGAACATTTCAATGGCCACTGGTCGTGGTCGTGGTGGACGATCTTCCGAAGCAGCCCAACATAAACTGTTTATTGTTTATGGTTTATGGGCCAACCCATAATGCTTCACCCTTGCTACTTAAACACCTAGGCTGTCAGTCGCCGGTAACCAATCCTTCCGCCTGGGTCACCAGGACAAGGCTCATGTGGCTCATGTGGTACGAGAGGTGAACATAGTAGCAGCATAAAAAGGGTACACGCCAAACCGTTCCAGCGAAGTGTAGGGTAAACTTTTCGAATGAAATTAATTCAGCAACTAAATTGATACGGGCACCCGGCACCCTAGCACCACCTGCGGCTACTGGGGCGGCAGTGAAACTGTGCCAGTCGGTTGATGCCGGTTGATGCTGACCGAGCGTCCAGCGGTGGCAGAGTAGGTGGGGTTGAATGTTACTGAACTCCTGGAACTAGCATGGATGCCTTCCATTGTGTGCACAGGGACAGATTTTTTGGATGGAACTACAAGGAGTCGGTACAAACAAGTTGCGTGTGAAAAGGGTGTACATGCACGGAGCATACAATTAGCTGAAAGGCACTTCCCGAACGATGGGAAGGGTGGGTTACAGTAAAATTTAGTAGCCGGTCTTTCAAAACATCCGGTCAGTGTGCCCAACCGTAGTGCATCTAGTAGAGATCATGTTTTTATCATGTAACATAAGAATAATAGTTATAGGTAATAGTTATTACATTCGTCCACTTTTTCGCCACTGAGCAGCAGCCACTGAGCTGCTGCTGTGAAATGGGCTGCTAGTAGTGGAATTACACTATTTTATCCCCCATCGTTTACTTCTCTTACTTGCTTTATTTCATGTTTACTCGTAAACATAGATTGCACTAAAGTGTAGTTAGATATTTTTGTTTTCACATGTTCAACTAGTTGCAGCATTCATAATAATTATAGAACAGCAGTAATAAACAATAACAACTGAATCATAATTATGAGTGTAGCATGATTTTCCAGCTCATGTGGACTCGTCAGAATGATTTGCATTTTGAAATAGCTCACCACATTCTTTGTTAATGCTCTAATGTGCTCAGAATATAAACGCTGGCTCGCGCATACCGCCATTTTTGCTCCCATCGAGTTTTTTTTAGAATAGGAAATAAGATTTTCCTCGTTTCAACATCGCACATGGAACTTATTTCGCTCACAGTTTTTTTTTTAAATTTTATTTCATTCCAACTCCAGCGCTCGCTCTGACGTGCAATGGTCCTGACAGCTTAAATCCCATCCACTGCCCCGCCCCAAAAGGCGATTGTGTTGTTTGTGACAGCAACAATGTAATCGCATCATGCATCATGACGGACAAAGCGGACCGAGTTGGACTGGACTGGGCGGGGCAGGAGCGGACGGTCGGTTCCTGATGGGTCGCAGTTTGCAACACTTTCGATTCCGCTGGGCAATAAACGGAATAATTATGTTTAATCAGCTTAGCGGAACCAATTTCCAGCAATCATGCTGCCCGCCTCCACTTGAAGGGGAAGGGGGGGGGGGGGGGGCGAAGCCTTCCTGCATGCGAATGGCGCAGCACATAGCATGAAACATACAACGCACCGTGTCGTGATTGGTATCACATTAGTCAGGGTGATGGACTGGAGAATGTAAAATATGGAACCGTTTAACCTTTTGTTTCCAGCACAATTCCAAAACGCAACAAGATGTCACTGGATGTTGAAGTAGGACAGTTGAGTGGGAAGCCTCAAGCACAAGAGATAACTTCTCCAATAAGTACAAAGCACTTTATGAAATTAGAACAATTCTCTCAGACATATTTTCTTGAGCCGCCACCCCAATGACGTAGCATCGCTCTATGCGTCCACGATACTCTTGATTAATCAAAGCAAAGGCATCAAGGTTTTCAATCTCCGCTACCAAAGCCCTGGTCCGGGTGGTGCTGGTGTGAAGATAATTCTGCAGGAAATACATTAAATTTTTACGCGTTTTCCCCCGAACCTCAAGTAAGCGGAAAGGACAGGCCAGGCAAAGGTTGGATTTTCCGATTGAGTTTTTTTTTCGAAATGTTAATTTCTTTCACCTTTTACAGTGACTGATGAGAGGTGGGAGTGGTGGTGGTGGTGGTGGTGCTGCTGCTGAAGCTACCGGTTCGTCGGAATACCCGAGCTGTAAAGATATTCGTCCGACGAGTTTGCAGCTGGCAGGCCGGCTCCGGAATCCGGGATGCGAATACGAATCCTACTCATACCGGCCGACAGCCTAGCACTGCGAGGCTGCGATGGAGCCGGGGCGGGATGGCGTTTCTGGCGATGAGCCTTTGATGCGGTAGCTCGCTCGGTCTCCGTTCCAGGAGAGGGTATGGGGCCAAAGGCGAAAGCCGGGCGTAGCGTAGCCGGGAGGCCGGAAAAATGGTTCACAGTTAAAAGCTAATCCTTCGGCAACATTTTACTCATTAAATATGGAAAAGTTAATCATGGGAAAAACTGACTGACACATTAGTGATGGTACGGCCAAACGGGGAACAGAGAGGTTATGAAGGGTGTAGTCGAAGCGGTTTTAACCCTTGGTTGCCCTGAAGGGACACTGGCCCTGCTGCTGTTGGTGCTGCTAGTGAGCTAGAGCAGTACTGCTGCTGCTGCTGCTGCTGGTAAGTAAAAAGTGAGACCAAAGCGGCGCGGCATTTTTGGTCCGAGGCGAAGACAAGGCGAAGCGACGTATTGTAACCTGTAGCAGCGAGCTGACCAAAGAGCCAAGAGGGCGACCAGAATGCCGCTTGATGAAAGGGGTTAATTCCTTGATGCCTAGTTTGTGGCGTGGTCGAAGCATCTCCGCTTTTTTGTGTTGCTCTTCTTTTTGCACTGTTGTGTGCTTCTTCAGCACATCGGACATCGGACATCGGTCTCTCCCTTCCCCCGGGCGGGAGGTTTCTGTTTCGATGAACTTTGTAACTTTGCTGTACCTATCTCAAAACCGGCCGCAGCGGTTGCCTCCCTTTTGAAAGTTGGTTCCCGGTAGAAGGAGAAGGTGGAAAAAAAAAACAGAAGAACTTTCGGTATGGTCGGACCCAGCCAGCAGTCAGCAGCTCAACGAAACGTTTAGCCCCTTTGGTCTGGTGATGGTACCCGGTTTGTACAACAACAAAAAAAGGTACTGGATAACGAAAAATGGGGTCCCAACCACCAGTCTTTGTTGGTAGTACTTGCCTCGGTTCACAGTACGGTGGTCAAAATTCTAAAGGTGTTCAGCAAATCCAGCTAGTTTTTATCCGACCACGAGTTCCTTTACAGAGGAGGGGATGGTGGCCGATGGGCATTGCAGGGATCACTTGTTGTGGTCGACGTATCCATTTGTGGCACAATTAGCATGACAAGCGGCAAAGGAATTTCTAATCCTTGGCGTCTCGGAAGGATCGGAATTTCAAAGATTGTCCCCGTTGGGGCGATAAATGGGTACAATTGTTGAGAAATAATTGAAAATTACCATGCGGTTCCGTATACGATGCGCGCTGAAAGGTGGGTCCTTGTATGGGCACAGCATCGGCACATCAAAAGGACTTCGACTCTTCTTTAATGGTGTCTACAACTGACAACCTACGCACATATCATCCGTTGGAGACTGAAGCAGATTATTTACTACTCGTTTTTAATAAAATATTCTTCAAACCTTACACTTTTTTAAAAATAAACCCTCCACCTTTCCTTTCAACTGACTATCAATGTAAAACAGAGCATAGTTGCTCGTAGATTTTTGGTTGATTATTTGTGGTCATGAGTTGATGAATTGAGTTCCTCGAATGTTTCAATGTTGAATGTTTCTGTTATTAGGTAATAACACGATCGAATGAAACGATGCTAGTATACTTAAAATTCCCCTTTATTTGTGGCTCGAAAACGTCAAATGCCAAATCAGCAAAAAGCACTCCACTTAGGCAATTGTTTTTCGCTTTGCTATATTGTAATTTTGCACTCTAAAACACATTCGAACTGGAGCAAATGCAGCTCTGCGCTGCTCACTTTAGTGTGTAGTAAATCGAAATGCTTATAGAAACTGGACGAAACGTGTGCACAAACCTTTCTTGCACGTCTCTGCTCGCTTCAAATTGCTACGATAAAGTTCATTTAATAATTGGCCTAATGTCTTCCCGATTAGTTTCCGGTCTTTGCTGCCACGGAGCACACGCACCGAACATACCGTGAAAGACCGGTCGGGATCGCCTCATCCGGAATGAAGATACCTTTATCATCTCATCCAGCCACCGCCACCACATCAGAAATAATGAATCGATAATCGTTCTACCTCCATTTAATTGCATTTCAACATTAACCAACAATCACGTCCCCGGGACTTGGGACTCTTCTGCTCCTGGAGACGGATAATCGTGGCCCAGTGTCCGCAACTCTCCGGACTCCGGGCAGCCAACGGATCAAAAGCGGATTCGGAATCGGGACCACGGAAGGTGATGATAAAATAATATTATTAGCCAAAATGAATTTATACCCCTTCACAAGTTGATTATTGTCGGAGTGTTGGACGGTGAACCGGACCGGAATGAAACGTCTCGGGATCGGCCACCACCGTCACCACCAATCCCTGGCAGGACAGCCCCGGGACAGAATCAGAATCCCCGACCCTGAACATGGGCTGTGCTGTGTGGCTGTGTGTATAATTGCGTCAACTGCTGTGGCTAACCGGAGACCGTTCCGGAATGCTGTCGAAGCGATAGCTTCCAATTATGGCTGCTGGAAGGCACACACGCGGACACGGTGCCTCGGTGCTGCGCAAAATGCTCCTGGGGCTTTGGGCCGACTTCGACTTCATTACCGGGAGAGTAGAGCGCCAGATCGAGCGTCGCGGGCGTAAGGATAAAGTTTATGCTGCTGACGACTGTCGTTTTGCGGAGTTGCCAGATGATGTAGTGTACTTACGGTCGGTGAATATATGCTGGCAGGATGGCAGGAGCCATAATCGGTCCCCAATACCTAGCGAACCCACACGTACCACGGTGCCACGTTGTGATTTGCCACTGTGTGAATAGGTGTTTAATTAAATTTATGATCCAGTTCCAGTCCTCACATCGTCTACGATCGCAGGACCGTAACCGGTTCTCGGCGCGTGCTAAATGGTTCCCGGGTACCTCTGTTGATTGGTGCAGCATTAGATGCAGGTGGAAGTCGACAATAATAATAATAAAAAAAAGGAGGAAGTGCTGTGTGTTCCCAGCTCCCAGATGCTGTGTGTGCCGGTTTATGCTCGCTGTTCACGTTCAGCGAGAACCGTCTGGTCGGTTTGTCGAACGGATTGCATATGCATAAGGTACACCGTGTGCTCCGGCAACAAAATGGACTCCAATTTACATGTAAAATGTTAAAATCAAAGCCGATTTAGGGCGACCAATTCGGGTGAACAGAATGAGAGCACAGAACACCCCCGGTTACTCGTCGGTGGTGGCCCAGAGCGCCGACGATGACGATCGTGAACGACGCGACGTGGAGTAATGTGTCAAAATGTGTCCATCCTGCAACACGGACCATGGAACTACGGAGGTGAATTGGAAATTAATTTGCCTCTCATCATATGCCAGCGAGTTGACAGGGTTGTCATCATCAGCGTCATCATCATCATCAGCGTCATCATCACGTGTCACGTTGTTTCCGTCCAGTCTGACAGGCACATCGTCACAACAGGATACAGGACCGAGAGGTATGATTTGGAACCGTGACTGAACAGTGGTCGGCGCACTCGGGGACACCGACAGGAGGACAGCAAGGCCGATGGCAAGCATAACACCGCTGCCATGTTCGCTGATTCAATGAATGAATAATTAGTGTTTAATCTTCTGCATTTCAATTACAACCCCGTTCGAATCGAGAATGGCGGCTCGCCGCGGCTCAGTCATCCATTGCGCCCATTGGGCCCATACCCCTTTTTGCTTGCACTGTACTGTCCGTTTTCGGCGGCTGGCGATCAACGAAATCCTACGACATCGGAAAGCAGAAGCCGGAAACAACGGATTAAGTGCGAACGCGAATGCGCCTCCATTCTCCACCAGTGAAACTGCTTACGCATCCTGTTCTCGAAGCGAAAGGGAAGGCTGTGCCTGTATGATTGTCCTGCCTTGCTCCACCGATGGCCAATGATGGCAACTGTCCATATTCCGAAGCGCGGATTAAGCGCGAGCTTTATCTGGTGCCGTGGTGCACTCGAAAACAATGGGTCGAAGGCACCAAGGGAATTAATGGAGAAACTTTTGCGAAACTCGCGATTTTGACGCCACCAAGCAAAAGGGGGAATAGTTAACGGAAATCGCGGGTCTCCGTTCAGTGGCTGGTTGGTTGGTGCTGTTCTAAAAGTGGCTCAATAGTTTTCAATTAAAATCCGCTCGCCTCATTTGCTTTCGTGGCTCGCTGATTGGAACACTGATCACTGATAATTGCCTGCCGGTGATCAAAATATCAATATCAAAACCCCACGCATTATGATTGTATTGTATCGTTACTTAGCAGCAGGAAGAAGGTGAAATGATGTGTGCTAACCAATCAATTAATGACATTTTTATTTTAGGTTTGAAAAACTCGTTTACCATGGTCCACTGTGCCAGGATGAGGCACAACGTGGTCTCACCGGTGGCCTCATCGCTCCCCGAGGTGCGGTTACTCCAATTGCCCGTGAGGGTGGTAGAGATTGTAACTTTTAAAATAAATAAAATACTTACCGACGCATCAATTAAGAGTTTGTGTTTTCTCCATCGCTTCGCCATTGGTTCGGTGGTTTCGCGACGTAAAAACATGACCGACCAGCGGTCTTGGGTATAAAAAGGGATATCCTTACCCTCGCTCAATTACATCTACTAGTTTAACTTCTCGGCGTGGAAGGTCTTGTGGTCTTTTTAGATTCTGCGAGCAATCAGGGGGTGGCGCTTTCAATGATTTAATTGGTTTTGGTCATAAAGCCACGGTGCTTGCATGTAGCTGATAAGCGCGGGTGGTTCCTGCGCTTGCATTTTTTTACTACCGACAATCCGTTGGTAAGATTGAGCTACCGAGTGGTCGGTGTGTTGATCTTGCGCTGAGTGATAGTAAGTTTGTTTAGTTAATCAACCTTCGATAGCTCAGTTGGTAGAGCGGTGGACTGTAGAATGTACTTTGAAGTAGTAGAGAAATCCATAGGTCGCTGGTTCAAATCCGGCTCGAAGGAATATACTAGCACATCCTTGAGAGAAGCAGAAGAAGTCTTGAGAGGAGGCTAAAGAAGTGTTTTTTGTGTTGTATATATTGCATGTTTTTAAAAATCTATGCAAAATTTAAGTGATTACTTCAAATGTTAGATGTAAAACAAACTTGATGTTATTGTACATCCAATTTGAAGTTAAAAGCACTTAAAGTAATAAGCAAACTTATTGTAACGGGAGTAACCCCTTTCATTAATTTACTTACGTTGGTTAAGTTATTTTGCACAACACGCTGTATGCATTACTGTTGCTAATGTAAGGTCACCACAGTAGTTTACGAATTTATAAGGATTCGC
>NC_064877.1:41717500-41795000 GCF_943734665.1 Anopheles aquasalis
TATTTACATTCATGGTATTATTTTCGTGTACACATCGCTAAAAAAATACTTTTTCGGCGCTCATATGATCTCCAAGCTTGATCTTGTGATATAAGAACATAGCTGGATATAAAAATATCAAATTTCGTCCATGAAGTGATCAGTTTCAACGCCAATAATAATTAGTATTTCAGCATTAAAAATACAAATTAGCTATTGATTATTTTTAACAAAGTATTGAACAATTTAAAACAAAAACTTCCTCCGGAGCTGTTTCTTTCAAATGAAAGGGTTTTGAGAAAACCACCATAAATTTTTTACATGCTCTGCGGGCATTACGGCGTGAGGTTTCTCATTCCATAGTATCTTTATCCTTACGGCTTTAATTTATCTAAAGCTCTTGCACGATATTGCTGCATGGTTAATCACTTTGAAAATACACAGACTCGGAACACAGGAATAAAACATTCATAAAACTTCGCCGAATCTCAAAGAACATTACACTAGCGCCTTCTGGCGGTGGGGACCATCAGTAGCATAGGCTCGAATGCGCAGCCGCTCGCTCGCGCCCGGAACGGTTTCGTCGCTGCTGCTGATGCTGCTGCTGCGGTTCACGTGATGGTTGCCAGATTATTTAACTCCTTAATGATTACTTACCCTCAATTATCTATTAAAATGATGACTCTTGGTACATAAAAATGTTCCTCAAACACCTATGCGGCTACTGTGGTACAGCAACCGATTATCCTTGAAAGGCACCCTGGAATGGAGTCCTACCCGGGCTTGTGCGTTGGTGTGCGTTAAAAAATGACAAAACACTCCCTCAACGGCTACTACTACTACTACCACTACTACCATCGCCCACCGCCTGGAGCTGTCAAGTTGCGTCCCCAAAAAACGAAAACAGTACGGTGGCGGTGCGATTTATGCGACTCCTTTTCCGTGGGTTTCCTTGTGTACCGCGATTCCGCCAGAGAATAATTCACAGAACTGATACTGCTCCGACTGTCAGAAGCGTGTGCATTATGCAAGAGTGCAACATGTGAGAGTTTGCTGGCCGTCGAATTCGATTGGCAGTGATTGCAGTGGCGCCCTTTGCCCCGACGGACCGATTTGTCCAGTTGTTTTCTCACCTGACCCACGGCCAGATTACTGGGTGGGCATTGTTCCGTTTAGCCGGGCGGTGCCGTTGCTGCCAAGTGCTTGTCAAATATCCTGTGCTCTTGTAATGTGATGAGCGGCGAGTTCATTGCATCTTATTGTGGCTGAGGAAGCAGCAGTAGCAGCAGCAGCAGCAGCAGTTGTAGTGCTGCATCATTGACGTCATACCTGAAACAACTCAAAGCAGAAGGTCGGTAAAGTGCTGCTGTGCCACCCCTTCTTGGCACCAGGCTCCGTTCCGTTCCGAAGTGATCCATGGTTTCAACTTTACACCCTACGCAATGCACTACGCTCGCACGTAGTTAGTAAAGTAGTAAGTTTTGTCTTGGTCGTCGCATCATTCACATATCCAAAAAGGACATTGCATTGCTTAAGCAGACCGTCGTCGCAAACCGGACCGAAAGGTGGTAAACGGAAAACCGAACAGCAAAGGTGAACAACATACGGAAAATAAGGCGCTTGGTCCATCAAAACGCGCAACCCTACGGCGAAAGCATCCACTCACAGGACAACACGCTAGTACCTAGTGGTGTTGGTGTGTTCTGAATCGAATCATCCCTTGGCCGGGTCCCCGGTGTGGTGTTTTATTGCGCAAGTGTGTCGTGGTGCAGTCGCGCGCGTACGAAACAACTGTCAAGTGACAGTACCCCTCTCCCTAGCACCCCACCCCAAAGCCGAGGGGGCGCACTCTATACCCTCTATACTACTGCACTGGTGCTTGTTGCGAAAGCGGAAGAAAAACGGACAAAACAACAATCTTTCTTGCTAGCCGTCGGGAGGATGTGCAGCGCCAGCGCCGCTTTTGCCAGTGTTAGTGCACACCCTAGGACACCCTTGTCCTTCTCGGCCTAGTAGCATAGCACCAGAACGCCAGTGGAAGGACGGCGCGTGATGAAAACAAATAATTGCGGTTGTGTCTCGTTGTGCTGGTAGTGAAAATTACGGTGCATCAAGTGAAAGGTATCGAGCGTCTGACAACTGACTAAAGAAAGAAAGAAAGAAATCTAGAAGCATTTGTGACATTCTACGCGCACGCCGAAGAGAAAGAGAGAGAGAGAGAGAGAGAGAGAGAGAGAGAGAGAGAGAGAGAGAGAGAGAGAGAGAGAGAGAGATTGGCGTGCAGTAGCAGCAGCAGCAGCATTGTGACGTATAGCTCTGCAGACACCTACCAAGGGTATCTGCTCCACCACGAACAAAGAACCCGTGCCATCTGGGAGAATGGTGGGGCTGCGGTGAGACGGAACGACACAGTTGTGACCACTTGTTGTGCAGTGTGAACCTCGGGATTAATTCATTTTTCAAATATTGATTTTTGCCTCTACTCCTCGGACGTGCAGTCGTTAAGTCGTACCTCCTGCAGCAGCAGGTACCTCAGTGGCTGCCAGCGATAGTGTAAGAAGACAGTCGCGACATTCTCCCGTCAAAGCACTCCCCGGGAATTTCTTCATCGCACCTGGGGCCATGGTGCTGCGGATGAGAGGATGAGCCCCCCGACGACGACAACGACGACGAGTAGTGTCCCTTCTGGCGTCGTGTGCATACGATAGATAGACGGTCAGTTCCGTGACGTCTGAAGGATCCTTGTGGAGCGGCAACGACGACGAGGACGACGACTTGGTGTTTCGGTGTTTGTGTGCTGGTGCCCCAGAGCAACCGTTTGCTCCTGATATCCCTTATCGCTGCACAGTGCGCGCTCACACCAATACACACGTGCGGCAATCTCCGGTGCTCCGGTGCCGCTCCCACACACTCTTTGGGTGTCTATGTGTGTGAAGTAAACGCGACGCGGCGCAACAAGCGGCGACCTTCTTTTTCTTTCTTTTCTTTTTCATTTTATTTGGAGAGCGCCTGCTCCTGCTCATCTTCCTCGTCTTCCGTCGCAAGCTCGAGAAAGGTTCGCCATTGACTTTTGGGCTTTTTTGCGAACCGTCACACGATATGCAGCGATGTACGCACGCACCCAATGCTGCTGGGTTATGAATGTTGCGCTTTTTCTAATCGAATGCGTTGGAATGATTCGATGAAAAGCTACCGCTGCTGCTTGTTCTTCGTACGTCCGATTCGATCTAGTGCTCGTTGGAAAAATGGAGCAGCAGTGCCCACTTCGATGATGCTTCGGTTGCGTATGATTCGCGTATGACTCTGCCATTGGCCACCCCTTTGCGGCTTCTACCTGTAGCTCCTGTGGCGCGGGATCCTCGAGAGTCGTGCATTGTGTGGGTGTGTGTGTCTGTGTGCGAACCACAAACCGGAGCCGGAGTACGGTGTTCCTTTAAAAGGGGGGGAGGGCCTACTGGGGGGGTTAGCTGCGTTTAGGGAGTTTGAGGGTGTGCTTGGCCAACTCTGACCGGGTGAACAACGGCGCAAGGAGACGATCCTGGGCACAGCCAGGATCCAGAAGGTGACATTGGATTTTGATGTGTGTGCGTATCGTGTAGCGGGTACGGAGTGACATTCTGATTCGTTTGGGGCTTTCTGGTGCCTTCCCACATACGTAAGGTAAGTAATATAAGTATATAAGGATATTAAGGATATTTTTACATTCTTCAACGCTGGATTTATATTTAAAAAAAAGTGCTGTTTACAGTTCACATACAGATACACAATAGAGATGCTGTAAATAATTATTAAATTAATGACCATTATTATACATAAAATCTGCTCAATATCTACAGCAATTCGCATAGATTTTAGGCCGTTACATAGTACATATAAGCTTCTTTTAATGTTATGACTAATAACTACATTTGCGATAGACAATACCAACTGCCACACGCTCTTCTAAGCTTATACTAAACGATTACAGTGACCTGCATTGGCCTGTTAGTCCCCATGGTCCGCTCCATGAACCACACCGCCTTTAAGTGGCTGCCCTCGTTTCCGACTCTTTGCCCTTCTCTTCCTGCCAATCTGCTACCCATCGGTGTTTGCATAATACAATGGGCCAATGAAGGGCGCTTGTTGCTGATTGTTGTTTCTGCCATTCTTCCTGCCGTAGCCCCAATTGTCACCCTGTTGCTGGCCTTTACCCCAACCCAACTGATCAAATCATCCGTTAACCGGCCCTTTTCCATCGCCGTCTCTCTCTCTCTCTCTCTCTCTCTCTCTCTCTCTCTCTCTCTCTCTCTCTGTGCTCTCTCGAAGCTTATCCCTAATCCAGTGCACGAGGGAATCGATATCAGCTCCGATGCGTTCGTAAGCCACCAACCACTCGCTCCGATCCGATAGCATCCATTCCATCCGACAACGATATATCTTCATCGAACGGCGTTGGACCCGGGCGTTGGTGGCTGGGGACAAAGTGTCGCTACACCCGGCACACCATTATGCTCAGTTATCCGTATAGACATCCCCTTTTGTTCCGACAAAAGGTTCCAAAAGGGGGAAAGGGGTCGAATAAAAATAGATTCCTGCATACGGGATGCTGATGCCAGGCCTACTACGGACGTACCACGTCACTTTTCGTGCTCTGGCTGGCAAGGACGAGGGCAAGCGGCAACCGTGGTGATCGCTGAAGATCGCATACCGGTCGATTCGATGACATCTAATCGATTGACTTCGTGAGCAAAGCAGCCCCTAAATGTCGACATTTTGCCCTTCTGCTACCAAAGGGGATGCTGGACGGCCTTTGATGTTATCCTTCCATATTGCGTGCGCACGAGTGTGTCTATGTGTGTTGGCATCTCCTAGGGATCCGCCTGGTTGCGCTCGATGCCCCTTTTTTGGCCACCGCGCTCGTCAAGCGTTGGTATAAAAATGAGAAATTTCGAAACGAAAGTAAGAGCTAGCTGACTGGCTGGCTGGCTGGTTGGTTGGCTTGGGCAAACCGTAGGCTCTCGGTTACAAAAAAGGACCGACGAGCGGTAAGATCAACAGGGAACGAAATTAAAATTGAATAAAAAACATTCCGGTAGGCTTGCGTTGCGTGCGTGTGGCCAGGCCGGGGAACCGTTCAAGTTCACAAAAAGCAGCCTCTGCTAGCGCTTCCCAGGCCCATGCGGCTCATAAATCTCGGTATCCTGCATATATCAATTTCATTCATTGCGTTCACCTGCCTGCCGAACGTGGGCACGTTGAGGCCGGTGGCTCGGCATGCAACGGGGTGCCCCGGTACACGCTGCGCACTCCGTACATCATCCGGCACCACCGTACGGTTCCGTTCCGTCCGCTTCTTTGTGTTGCGGCAGTGTGTGGGGTGGCTCGCACGCCGGAAGCACGAGGCCACCCTCAGTTACCTCTCCCCCCCCCCCCCCCCCTTCCATTTGCGTGTACATTTGAGTGATTTTGTGCGAGGGTATGCAAGAAACTTCATCGGTACACCGTAAGATTACATTAATTATTCACCGCGAATGTGGAGCAATATGGCAGGGCAGGGAATACCGGCGGCGACCGACGAGCCAGCCAGCTAGCGAGCCGGCGAGTGTGCTCGGAGCTCGTAAGAAATGGCTTCGACACGGTCCGGAACGTCCGCGGAGAGCTTGGAGGGGTGCGAGATATGGCCACAAAAAGGTAAAAACGAAAAAGTGCTGCAAGTCCGGGAGGCACAAGGGAAGCGAGACACAAAAACACAATATTTGGCAGAGAGAGAGAGAGAGAGAGAGAGAGAGAGAGAGCGAGGGGGAAAAACGCAAATAACCAAACCAAACTGTACCAGCCAGCCAGTATAGCTTAGGTTCCCGGTGAGCACCTTTCCCGATACTCACCGGATAACCGGGTGGTGAGGTGAACGGGACATGCCGCTGGGAGCGGGGCTGCTGGCAAAGTTTATGAAACCGGGAAAACCCCGGACTACCTTTAACAATGTGGCAACCAAATGTGGTGTACATTTGAATGGAGGCTGCTGCCGTGGCTGCTCAGAGTGTTCCAGTTCTATTTGTACACATCCTTGATTGGATCGAGCCCCCCCAAACCATCTCGCTCTCTTCGCATGTGGCCGTTTGGTTTACTCTTTTTCGAATGTTTGGCTTTGAGTTCATATCACCACAGACGAGCGTTGGTTGCTGGTAGGCTTTGTTTGTTCTGTGTGAGTTGTGGCACTTCTCAAAAGGCGGGGGAAATCGTGTTAGAAACGTTCGATGAAGCGTTATCCAATGTTGCTGTGGAGTGATTGTTTGATGATTGATGTGTTTTAGAAATATGGAAACATTCGGTCTGTTCGGTGAGTTCGAAACGGATAAGTTTACGTGCTTCAGATCAATGAAAGCTTATTGCGTTTCGCTGCGATGCTGCATGAACCGCTTGTCGGATAAATCTATGTTGTTTTGGCGATTAATTAGGGATTTGTGGTGTAGCCCGCGATTTGTAGCCAGATTCTACCGCATACACGGAAAAAATGCAAACAATAGGCTCACCGTTACTTGTTTGGTGTTAGGAAAATGTTTCTACCTCGTCCCTTTTGCCGATCTCGATCGTCTTTGGTTGGTAACCTTTTTCTATGCTATTCAAGCTATTCATACTTATTCCGCTGTGCTAACAGAAATAGTATTTTAGATAATAACAGTAATCCACAATTTTCTCTTCAGAACGCTTTGTCTTTTCTGCTGGAGCATCTTATTTGAAGAGTTAGACCAAGACTGAACTTTACAGTAAAATATAAATTATTTCTCTATTGCTCTTGAAGACGACTTATTCTTTACTTCAAAGAATACTGTTGCAAATCGTTGATGCAACAGGAAATTAATCAATCTTGTAGACAATTTGTAGGTTCTCTTCGTTGTGGTGAGATCACAAATATAGTCTTCTTTTTACGCGTTGATATCACAAAAAGGGCTGAATGCTGCCCGCGCGCGCTTTTTTTATGTTCTTCTACTCGCGGGTTCTGTTTTTCCCTAGTCCTTACATTTGTAGGACTCCACGCTCATGTCATTTTTGATAATTACGATAAAATATAGTTCTTTAAACCAGTTGCCCTTTGATGCTGTGTAACAGCCATTGGTATATCCTTATCTACTGCGGGCAGTCCATATCGTGTAGTAACGATTGCTTATGAATACTCTCGATTTTCTCGAATACTGATGGCTACGTTGAAGTCATCACATCACATCATCACCACATAACGCACTGGCGAATATGAATCATCATAAACTCACGGAACTGATCAGATCCTCGGAAGGATCTGTTGGTGTGCAACGATAACCATCATTTGCCCGAGACGATCAGGCGAATGTCAGCAATTTAGCTCCCCTCCTCCTGCTGTTCCGACATGCCAAGAAACAGCGGAAGCAGCAGCATCCCAGTAACACGGTTCGCCGACAGCCGAGGAAGAAGAGGAAAAGGAAGAAGAAGAGATCCATAAAGTGAATGGAAAAATGGCACTCACGATGAAAGTAAGCAAGATAAATCTACAGTAATTTACTCTCGCCTTCGCCCTGCCCCGACCGGTCGTGTCCTATCGAGAGCGAGACCACGGAGGAACACATCAAATCGACCATCGGCATCACCGGCCGAGTTGGCCCCCAGTCTCATTCCGAGCGTTATTCCGATAGATTTGTTTGTGGTACCCGGTGGGAATAAGGAAGCATGAGGGGCATGTGTGAGATACATCGATCCTGTCTTCCACCATATGCCACCTGTTCACTCCTCCCGCCTCTCCCCGTCATGTCAGTGGAGCTACGTTTCGTTCTGCTGCATCACTATTTTCATTTTCCATCGCCCATCCATGCCTCGTCCGCTAAGCTCACGGGAACATCCACGGGACCGACTGCTTCGTGCACGGAGCAATTTAGCGCCAAAGACATGCGCGTCCCAGAATATAAATAAATAGTTTTCGGCAATTCGGGTTACACCGTCAGTGGACCACGTGGCCTGGACCACGTCTGTTTTCGCTTCGTTGTTCGCATTGCGATAGAGACCTGCGTCTTCCATCGTGGTCCACCGTGTTCCATGTGCGACCGGGTCCAGGACCAGGATGACCGAGCACACACCGCACAGGACCATTAGACCTCGTGTTCCGCGTACATGGGAGCCCGCGCCGGCCCGGTCGGGGTTTTAGTGTAAAACATTTATTTTCCCATGAATTTCTAATCACACCGTCCGCGAGCGAGCACATCACCTCGGTCGGCGTAATGAAATATTAACAATTTCATTTCTCATTCCAATAACGATTACCGAACCCCACCGGATGCCGGATACCGGATGCCAGGGTGTCGGAGAAATCGGTTCCATCGCGTATGGTGGCAGACCGGCAACTACTTCGGTTCTAGCTCCTCGCTGTGCGCTTTCAGTGAGGAAAGGTTTTTCTTTCCCCGAAAGCTGTATGCTCGCCACCCGTTCCCCTTCGAGGGGCGCATTAACGGGGCGCTGCTTTCTACCCCTTTTTTAGGGGGGGGGGGGGGGCTTGGAAGAGAGCTTGTGGTATCAGCTAGAGCTGGCCGGCCAGGTAGTGCCTTCTGAGTGCTCCACGGTGTCTTCCAAGCCGCAGCAGCAACAGCAGCCAACACCAAAACCCTTTAAGGAAATGGAAACTAGACTCACCGGGGTCTTTCGCGGCGGCCACTTCACGGAAAGATGCGCCCGTTGATTCATGGCTTTGACACCCACGGAGTGCGCCCACTTGGACAGCCCCTCCCCCCGGCAAACCGCACTACAATCCCTTAATCTGATGCTCACCACTTGGTGCTCGTCCTTCTCTTTGAAGTCGTTGTTAATCCTTTCACTTTGAGTTTTTGCGCTCTCTTTTTCTCTCTTTCTCTCTCTCTCTCTCTGCCTCTTTGTCACTTCCTGCCCTTCGTTGGTTTGTGGTTTTACGCTGGACAACACCCCTGCAGTACACCGAATCCACTCCGGCAATTCTCTCAACCTTCGGGGCCCAAAATCCGTAAAGCGCCATACGAACCACCTGCCCGTGAAAGCGTCTAAGCCCTGGGCATTTATTACTTTGCGAAAGCAAGCTACAGGCCGTGAGCTCGCGAGCTCGTGAGCGTATGTTTACCGTGTTGTTTGTGTTGTAATCTGGCCGGTCCGGATCTTGTTTTGCAAATTTTGAAGCGTCCGATAACACACAACGTTTTTGGCACGTGGCACTCATCCTTTTTGGGGCACAACGCACACGCGGTCCGTTTCTCACGTTCTATTTTTAAAAATCCCGATTCCGGAAAACGGGTCCCAGTCCGCTCAATTCCGAAATTCCGAATTTCCATCGGACATCAATGATTGGAGGTAGAAAAATATGACGAGTGATGGCACGATCCCACCAATCGCTTCTACTACGCTTTTAAAGGCATTCACAAAGCTTTCATCTAAATGGATGACTTATGCTCACGCCACACTCTACTGCAACATGTCTTCGTGTGGCGTTGAGTGCGTTTGTTTTGCTTTTGCCTAAGGATAGAGAACACTCGTAAGAACACACTCACGGACACACGGACACGGACGTGATCGATGAACCGTTGGAGCGCATTTGCATTGGCCCTGTTCGGTTCCTGTCCCGTGCACCGCTGGTCCACCGGACGAGCATTGCACTTTTTGCACCACGACTGACCGACTAGGTTGGCCAAAGAAAATGTTGATTCTAATCTAAGAAAAACAGAGAACCATGTAGCTTCCACCCCTTGTCCATGGGTAGGAAAACTTTGAACTCTACACCACGCCATGCCCTCCCCACCCGGGTAGTCGACACTCCGACATTCCCGATTGTCCAACCGGCGTCGCATTCACCACCGGACTTACAAAGTAGAGAGAGAGAGAGAGAGAGAGAGAGAGAGAGAGAGAGAGAGAGAGAGAGAGAGAGAGAGAGAAAAAGAGGTGCTGAAGCGTGGGGTTTGTGTTAGAAAAACATATACTCTCGAATACGTCGTTTGAAGACGCGAGGTACCGTCCCATCCTCTAGCTCCTCTAGCCCACCCCACCGGAATGACCGGAGGGAAAGTTCGCCCCCCCCGTCGACTGGCTAGTCTCGGTTAAAGCCAGGATTTAAAGTTTTGCCTACAAAGTGAAATATTGGATTGTTTTTCACCGGGGCGTTTTTGGTAGGAGTCGGAGTTCTAGTCGAGTCCGTGTTTTCGTCGCCGGTGTTTGTGTGTGGGTTGGATTTAATTTTCATCTTGGCCTGTGGTTACCATAATCGGGGTACCATTTGGCAGAGGGCGTTTAGTTGTTGTGCCACCCTACGGTCGAATTGCAGCTACTGGTTATTTCGACCAAAGACCTGGCAGCTAAGCAGCTGGTGCGAAGCTGTGTAAACCGTTTTCGGAGTTTAGTTTGGAAGTTCGAAGAAAAGCTTCTTAGCGCAGGTGTACTTCTGTTGTTACTTGTGGAATTAGCTTCTGCTGCACGGAATGCTATTCATTCCAAGATGTTTGGTGTTGCTCTAAACAAACAGAATACCAACCAGAATGGATCTGCCTTATCTCCAACCACTGACTCCAACTCATTCAGATGTATTTGATGGAATGCCAGCGAACCAGATCATAATGTGAGGGTTTCGCTCGTCAGCCGACGATCATCGATCTCAGGAACATGCCAGATAGAAACATCTAATTCATGAAACACAACGCGATTGTTTCAAAAGGTTCTAGCTGCCAGTAATCGATGCAAGGTTTAACTTACGGTTATTTGTCATTAGCTTGCTATAAACCAGAGGTCTCAAACTTGCGGCACGCGGGCCACATGTGGCCCACTAAATTATTTTGTGCCGCCCGCGGCCACGTCCATGGTGTATGTTAAGTTTGGTCATTACTTGTGTGTTCTATGTAATTTTATTCTATGCGTATGTTGGAATAGACCATTGGTAATAAATCTGGGTTAAATAACCATTAATAGCCATTTAAATTTCTATTAAAAATCCCGGAAATTTTACCGGCTACCTGGCGCCTCCATTTAGAAGGGCGCCTCCATCGGCAACGGAGCTCCATAATTTTATTTTCTCGGCGCGGTGACCAGTTTTGGATTTGTATTTACCTCTCTACCCCCGAACAATCGGTACTGGTTGGGCTTTGGTGGGAAAAAGCCAATTTAATAAAGCCATGCACCTCCAAAATATGTGGCGAAATGAGCTACCAGTCCTGTTACTTTCTTCTGCGGCACGCATGCTAAAATGAATTTGAGAACCCCTGCTTTTTTTAGCATTTTTAGCATTTTATAGCAATTATTAAAAATACACAAACAAGCGTTGGTACCAAACGCAACGCTAGTTGATCAATAGAAACAAAAAAACAAGTGCTTGAGAGATGTTTACTACAATTTAATTACAACTGTGAATCGCCTAGTAATTTTGAATAACCAAGAATATTTACAACCCAGCTATTTAAGTGAAGGCATGATGGCACTGTTAATTAAATCTCGTTTGGCAGATCGTCTAGTGATAAAGTTGGCACATTACACTGGCTACTGGTCTACTCTTTATCAAACAAAAGCTCCCTAGTTGCCGACTAATACTGCTGCTGCCCTGAAGTGTTGCAGACACGCTCTCGGTCATTCTTGGAATGCTTTGCTTCATCACGCTTTATAATCGAACCGATGCGCGCGTGGAATCTACTTGTCACTGTAAGCCCAACGATCCAATATTCGTTAAGGCCCCTGGTTCGCTTAAACCATCAAAGCTTAGCTGAAGGTGCAGGTTAATAATTATCATTAGCGAATTTCGATATTACATTACTGTCCCCGTCGGTCCAAAGCCCCAAATATCCCTTTTGCCCTCTCTCTCTGTGTCTATCGACCTGTGAAGTGTGTCAATAAATTAAGGATCTTCGTATTGCGCACCGCCAAACAGCGTACCAGCGTTCCGTCACTCTCTCGTCTCGACAGCGATCTATTACCGCGTGCTTAATGTGATCAATTAATCTCCCTCCGGCCCCATAGCTCAACGCGGATGCCTTCATTATGGTTGAGTAACTTTCTGCGAAATTAGCAGCAAACTCGTAACCCCATCATCTCGGCGCCACCAGCGACACTGGCCACGACACCTTAACGCTCTAATCGCTATCGAAATGACATTCCCGAACCGCCGCACACCCGCCACCATCCTAATCCGAGTTGCCGCCAGGTTGCGTTGCGTTGCGTTAAACTGTGACAGGCCCAGGTGCCGTAAATTGTAACGCCAATCGATGTCACCTACCCGGGGGAGGCCAACGCAATCGACTCGGCGTGCTTCGGGGCTTTTTTTTTGCCCCCGGGTATGATCAGCCGACCATGGGTTCAAAGTGAACGGAAAGGCATTGGAGGCAGTTTTCTTTTTCTGTCCGGGCGCTGCCACCTGCCTTTGAAGCACCATGTTCTCCCCCGGGGGGTGGTGCGGAAGGTGGACAGAAAAGAAAAATAGCTTTTAATGAGTTTTTATCGGTTCCGGTGTTGCGTTCGGTGAGTCCGGCGGCCGATCGGAGTGTAGGGATACCACCAGACCGGTCCAGGCCTAGGTGCCTGCCAGTTGTTGGTGGTGGTGGTGGTGGTCGCACCGGCTTAAATCACAATTTACGGGATAATTATTTGTCATTTAATTGGATTACGGTGCCAGTGGCATGTGCGTGCGTTAGTGCGTCCATTTCGTTCCCGCACCGGACCGGAAACCGCTTGCGATCCATTTGTTTCCCGGCCAGTTACGCACTCAGCCTCTGTCGTCTCCGTCGTCAGGGGCTGGCTACTTGTTACTGTTCGGTGGCGCAGGACAATGGCAATTCGTTCTTCCTGTTCGCCGAACGAGTTCCAGCTCCAATTAGCGCCCAACGAGTGGGCTGTGAGGAGAGGAAACTAACGGGAGCATTAGTTAGGGTTGAGCAGCATGCAGATAAAATGGATCCGCCGGTTGGGGACGCTGTCAGTGAGGTCTGACCTGGACACGCATACTCGCTGTCGACCGTTCGGGGTATCGATTCACTCTAGTTGGAGCTATATTTATCACCGGCACACACCTCAGAGGAACGAGCGTGTGGGGGGAGGAGATGCAAACGGCCTATTGACTTTTCTGGATAATCTCAATCCGCAGAGACAGGAGACGGCAGGCACCAGTAGCATTGACAATGATGTTATGGAAAACTCCGGGGGAACAGTGTAGTTTCATTGAGGGTTAACGGTGATGTAGCAACGACATGGATCTTTGAATTGAAGGTCGAGAGATTACGTTTTATGATCGTCGTTTGTGTCGGATGGAATAAAAAGAGTTTTGGCTCTGGGGATTACCACTTGATATTAAAAAAATGTCAGCTATAAGCCTGTTGTACGCTGCATATTGTGTATCAGGGACATTAAATATATTCTAGTTAAGGTGTTCTAGCAATTGTATTTATTAATTGAATTGTGGGAAATAATTAGTAGTTGATCTTATTTTTCTTGCTAAGGTTTAAACGATTAAACTCTATATGATTAATTCTATATGACGGATTAACAGATTTTTCAAGAAGAATTTTAACACTTGTAAAAAGAATTAAAATTTGGGAGGGATATACTCTATTTTTAAACAAATTAAATAACAGTTTCATAAACAAACCACCACTACATGAGATACACACATGTGATAATAAAGAGAGATGAACGACAAACAATGAACATACGCCAGTACGCCACGATCAATAAATTATGCAAAAGCAAACCATCAGGCTTGTACCATCGTCTCCTCCGTCAGTTTCCGGAGGGCCGGGCTACTGATTTCACCATTCGCCACCGCTTTAGTGCCACGGTTGTGATTTGAGCGGACAAAATTTGGCAAACATTTGTTGATTGCTCGGCCCGTGGCCTCCGAAAATATGGTCAGCAATGACAAACTGGAGCTGTTACAACTCCACACAGACACCAAGCATCCGGTATGCAAGATGCAACCATGCCAGCCATACCATGCCATGTGAAAGGAAGTTCATTATGCAGATGCAGATGAGAAGCTGCCCATTAGGAATGCGACCGATGGTTCCGACCGCTTGATGGCCGCTTTTTGACGATGTAATGGAGGTGAATCCGGTTCCGGAAGGCTTTCGTTAGTGGGCTCACGCAAACAGATGTCCGAGCTGGTTACGAGTCTTTTAGCGGGTTGGATCGGTCCAGGACGTGGACGCTGTGAAAGGATTAATTGTTTGACCGATTGTTTGTTTGTATTTTCGGGACTTCGAGGCTCAACCCTCTGTGGCATCACGGCCAGATTGAAACGATGACGATGAAACTGTAATATTGTTTCCGGTGAGGTTACAACGGGAATTGTGGCTTGTTCTTGTGACATAATCTGGCGGATGTTAGATAAAGTTGAAGTGAATGCGGAGCAAGCAAACGGAAGCCGAGGTACGATTAATTATTCAAATGAGCGCACAAATACAAAGCAAAGTGTCCTTGAGCATATGCAGCGACTGGCGAACCATCAGCAGCAACATTGGACGTGGTATGGTTGTGGCAAGGGACACACCAATTTAACTTGACCGATTCGTATTCATTTAGCACTTGTGCTGGTTCAACCTTTGCACTTTGACTTGACCGAATGCTGAAGTATCCTTATTATGTCACCTGAAACTCGCTGGTATTTGATCCGCTTTGCTTCAAGTATTCGCGAGATGATTTGGTGCATTTCTTCCTGCGATTGCCTTGGTGCTCGGTGCTTACTGTTTGCATAATCCATTGCATATGCAATATTACGGCGTGCTTTAGCTGTTTTTGCAATGGCAGCAATGCTTCTAACCGTTCCGCTCCAATAAGCACACTACTTGGTGGACCTCAAATTCCTGGCTTCCGAGAATGCAATAAGGTGCAGCGCAGCACAAGCCATCGCATCCATGTGTCAGCCATTACCGAAACCTGCTCACTGTGAGCTTTCTGAGTCACTCAGCTTAACGCGGTATGCTTGAGGGAGATGGGACTATAACTACCCAAGGGAAAGCCCCCGGATGCTGTTGCTTGAGGCGCATTATATTGCAAATTCATTGGAACTGCCTGCATCAGCTACAGCCCCACGGCACATGGAAGCCTTTCGCGGTATTCGCCCATCAGAGACGACGAACTGCGGCGCAAGGCTCGAAGAATTGTAATGTGGGAGCGGAGCTCGTTAAGGGCTTTTGGGCCGCACGGTACACGTGGCTCGGGATGAGTTTCACGAATCATCATTATCATGCAACGCGGCGACCTAGACGCTCGAGTCCGTTGTTTGCAGTGCAATTCAACGACCGCATCGAAGCGATGCACTCTCTTTCCCCAGTAGCTGATGAGCATCAGTGGGCACCCGTTTTTGGGTTTGCGTTCATTATGTACCAAACTAAGGGGCAGCTTTCGTCCGGTCATCAATCTTTGTGCCAAAAATGAAGCGATGTTATAGCACCTAACGTGAAGCTAACCGAATGCAATGTAATGCTACGATAAGGAACGACCACCAATAGTGACTCATGACCGTTGGGATCGCCCATGCGCTGCTGGTCTGCAACGTGCGTATTGCAGAAGACAGGCCGATTGACAAGCAGGGACCTGAGGTGGCTTTGGGCTGAACTGAACATTTCAATTAAAACATCTTCTTAGAACATCAAATAAGAAGATGAAGCGCGCGAGTGGACTCGTGTACTTCACTCAACAAAACCACGTAACACCGATTCCAACATCTCCTCAGTCTTCAGAGAATTAACACAACAACAACAACAAAAAAGCCGAGGGAAAAATCCTTAATTCACCGCTTTCGAGTGCAGCTGGGCACCGTGCAGTGGAGTGCTGTGAAAATATTCATTATCCTGTTTTCCACCGGTATGTTTCTTGTTCCTCTTCGTGTCTACGTTGGTACCTTGGCGGTACCTTGATACCACCGGTACACGCGGATTGGCTTTTGTAGCGGCCAGCATTTGTTTGAACTTGATGAGCAGCGTTGCAGTGCAGTGCGATGAAACTATACTGGAGTTGACTGGCGTGATGGTGTTGGCCTGATCCCGAACAAAATCCACCTGCACCGGTACAAGATTTCTCCATCGCTGCTCACCTTTCGCAAGCGCAATTGGCGAGCTGGCTAGTTAACAGACGATGGAGCGGCGAACTGCTTCGAGAGCGAGATGAAGCGAAAAACAGAAAAGCGATTTCCACGCTTCCTGACGAGTAACAGCTCACCAGAATGAGCCCGGAACGGTCTCCGGTACCCTCCTGACTCTAAGATGCACCACAATTCGCAACCACCTTTGTTTTTTTTTTTTATTCGTCCGGGTTCAGTTCGTCCGGCTTTGCACAAGCACAATGACGGCGACCACCATCATTTATGTGTAGTGTGGTTTGGGCGCACCGCGGTTTTGTTCCGGCTCCGGTACACATTGTCGAAACTGAAATGCGCTGGTGGTTGAGAGGAAAGGGTTTTCGGGGTTACAGAGAGCTGCCAGTGTCAGTAATGGGGAAAGATGGTGAAGCTGGTGAACGGTGGCTTGGCATAACATTGAAACGGGAAGCCCTCAACCACGGGTTCCGGCACAGAACCGCTGCAAGCGTCTGCAAATTAGCTTATAGTTCGCGGAGAAAAGGTGCCCCGTGATACTGCTACATGCACTTGAATGGTCAGGAACCTGCACGGTTTCAGCCCTGGAGTCTAAGTGGATGGGCCATGCCATCACCACCAGATCACCAGAGGAAGAGCAAATGAATCATTTTCGATGCAGTGCAGTCCGGTTGTTGGTAGTGGCTTAACCGTGATTTCGGGTCGTGAAATGCATTGGAAAAAAGTAGTTAAATCGAAATTAGCGTTCTTACTTAGTGGAATCGCAGTTTACTCTGCTTAAAAATTGAATAATTGAGTAAATATGAATAATGTTCGTTACTAAAAGTTGCACAAGATCTCTCTACTCCTAGCGCAATTTATGATATGATCAAGGTTGTGCCATACATTGTTATATTAAATTGGTTTCGATTATGATTATGATGAGCATGTATGCTCATATGCTGTTACGAAATCGAAATTTGCAATATCCAGCCTTTAATAACTCATACCCAGTCGCCGGAGTACATTGCAGAAACATTTTATACGAACCAGAATCGTTTACCAGCAAGTTAGTGTACCAGAGACGTCCTTATATCAAACACAATAACAATCAGTCATTATTGCATTACCGCAGTTTTAAAATGTTACATAAAAATGAGTATTGTTGAAAAGAGAAAATAGAGGTTTTATGGCCACTCCACAAGCAGTCTTAACCAAACAAACTGTCTTTTTACTGTTTTCGAAACACTACCAAAATATGTTTCCTTGATTAACTTTCATATATGCCAATGATCCAACAATACAATGCCAAACAATCCAACGGGCTTCGTTACCACCGTTTTTTTTTATTCCAACAATCGATCGTACTAAGCGTTTCGAGCGTTTGGTGTGGTTTCCTTTTTGCCATCAGAAATAGCACCAACCTCCAACGATTCCGCGCATTTGGTTCATAAATTTTCATTACCAACCCACGACGACAAAACATACAAAGACAACATATGTTGTGCTGCAGGTGAACATTACCTACCATCGATTAAGTGGCGATAGCAATCATCTCACGCAATGTTTATCCATCTCGCAGGATCATCTTCACCAGCGAGCCGCAAAAGCAAACTGTCTACCGGTCGACAAACACACCAACAAAAAAAGAGAAAACACTCCTACACACCAGAGGTGAGTTTCCTTTGCTTTCCTTTACCGAGTTCCTGCCGAGTTTTTCTTTCCCCATTTTCCCATTCCGCTTACGCCAGACGCCAAACTTCTCACTTTGCTTCGACTTCTACCATTCTTAGGTTTCTTCTTCAACCTTTTCTTCATCTTCTTCTTCACCAGCATGCAGTAACGAATTGCGTTTTTCTGTTTTCTATGGGGGTGATGATACGGGGTGGTTACTCCACATGTGTGCGTGCGTGCGTGCGTACGTTGTGGAGAAGAAGAGCAACTGCAGCACCTTCAGCAATGCTTCATCGAAACTTTCCCATCAACTTCAAACTCACGCACGCTAGCCCACAACTCTTCTTCCGCCTTCTTCTTCTTCTTCATATCTCCTGTCTTTGCATGCATGTATGTGTGTGATGTCTGTATGTTTCATTATCGAAAACTTTGCGTACCTGGTGGGCCCGGCAATTTTCCCCAATTCTATCCACAGCAGAAGGAGAGCGCAAGTGAGCGTGCACTGCAACCGGTGCGGTGGCCAATAGCTTTCTAGAAAATTGCTTTTACCAGTCCAGACCGCGGCGCGGTGTGGTTGGGTTTGCGGAGCGGTTCCCACCGAAAAATCCTCCTCCCCCTTGCCAGTTGACCGTCGATCCGTATATTTGTCTTATGAACGTATCGCAGGAAGAGCCACTTGGCCCGGCCTCATGCTCCAACTCGGATCTTGATCGATGGTCGATGTCCGTCGGTTCGGAGTGCACTTGTGGCGGCGGCTTTCGGGGCGGCTTCGTTGTCATCGGTATCGGTTCCATCGAGGGCACTCGGATCCTCGCAAACTCACTTACAACTGCAAAAGGACCGTCGAACCCTTCTTCTTTGTCGAGTTGTTCTTGTAGTTCTGGCCCTCAACTGGCACTCGACGACGATGAGGATCGACGTAAAGGGGGACGAGGGCCAAGTGTTGATGTTTCAGTTCCAGGATGTTACTCTGGCCACTAGCCCCGTGTGAGTGCATGCGTAGTGGCCATATTTTAGCATCATCTGAAGCATCTTACCCACTCTGAAGGTGGATTACATCAAATCGGAAGGATGATGGGTTGGGGATTAACACTGCAGCAGCGTACGCGTGTTGTTGGCCGTCATTGTTGGCTGATGGTTGGATGGTGGTCCCGAAGGTGGACTCCATCCCGAAAGCATCACATCGAAAGTGTGATGGTTTGTAATTTTTAATTTTCCTGAAAGCACTCCTCTGGCCGCCCGCTGAACATACCAAGCCGACATGTTGCATTCGTTGGGACGCTGGGTGTCGCTGCGAGGCATAAAGTAAGCTATTTGAAGTTCTTACCATTTTTCGATGCCCTCTCCCCTTCCCCCTCCCACCGCCCTGTGGCTTCGGGTCTGCCATTTCGAGTGGCAACAGTGTGCATGTCATTGGCACATTTGCTCGTGTGTTGGATCGCCGACGGAAAACTCATTCTTTTCCAGCTCCGTTCCTTGTGTTGGCTTTCTTTTGGAAAAGTGTATGTGTGAATGTGTTTGTGTTTGCCTCGGTGTAGCCGGAGCTGGTCTTGGAAGGTTCTTGATGGTAAGGGCCCCGCAGCAACAGGCCGGTGCAGACGCTTCGCCGAAACAACAGGTTCTGTTTGGTCAGCTGTCTATGCCGTTGTGCCCAGCTCGTCTGCTCTCTCTCTCTCTCGGTATGTTATTGGTGGGAGCTGAGTTGAGAGCTAATTAATGAAAGGAATCGGCCTCGGCTAGCCATAGAAACCGAAACCGCCAGACACCATAACACCAAAACACCACGCAATGGCAGCGATGGACGTTTAAATTCATTTTTTCACCAAGAATTACGAAGGCTCGTTAACAGTGCACGGCTGGACCAGATCTTCTGGACTTCTTAAATGTCGCTTAGTGCGAGCACATTTTTTGTTTTGCAAAATCGTAGGAAATGATTTGCCTTCTTTTCCTTCACACGTCACGTCATGTGTCACGCAAAATGCAGTGCAGTTGGTGTGCCGGTGTGGAATTACCAAGCAATTGGTCATTAAAAAATGGGTGACTCTTTTGCAGCGGCCGGTCTCCGAAAGGATAGAGTCCACCCCTTTCTCCACTACACCCACTGACAGTGACTAGATCCCCGGGATGGCAAATTGGATAAGTAATTACCGGTTGGCACGGCAGGCCAGCCATGCTCCTGCCGGACGGCATTTGAATGTAATTTGCTCTCCGCCGCCGAGTAATTATGCCTTTCATTGTGCATAAGTGCAACTGTGCACGCGTGTGTATCGTTGGCTAATGAATCATCAATCTGGACTTTCTTTGTCGGGTGACTCTAGATTCATTCAAAAAATGAGCTTTTTCTTTCGTGCAATCAGTGATAACTATAATGCTAACTAGCAAGGATGACACTGTGTGTTTCATTTGAAAATGGAAAAGAGATTTTCGAAAAAAGACATTTTTTCTCACTATAATCAACATTTTGTTATCGTACCGCATTGCTAGTAGGATCCTTCGACAGATATTAGGTATTTCCCAATTTGTCGAGCTGATTAATCTTATTTATTCAGCAGTTCTTGAACTCCACCACAATTAATTCTGGGTTTGAATTCCAAAATCGTTTGAACCAAAGATTTGGTCGTTATCTAAAACGCATAGCATATTTATCGAAAATAAATGGCACAGAATTTGCTTGCAATATACTGATAAATATATTGTAGCGATTAAATTTATCTTGTTAATTTATCACAAGGATGAGTGGAACATGGATCAACCGCCCTGTAACCCTGTGACCTTCAGGCACATGTTGTCCCCTTGGATTCATAGAATTTAGTACCCATGTTTGTGTTTGTTAATAGATGAATACTAATTGATTACATCACGGGATGAATGATTCCTTCCAGGAAATTCTTATTTTTATGACGACGGGATCACAACTCGCCAAACAGTTTGCAACAGGAGGCTTTCATCCACCTTTTAAATAAAAGCAGAGAAACATGCTCCACGCGCTTTCCAGTGACACTCTCGCACCCACAGACAGACACACACGCGTACAAATGTACAAAGTAAAAGCGAGAAATTCCCCCGGGAAATATGGGCCTTGGTGAAATGAGATACAGAAGCGAGATCCAAACCGCCACGATATGGCTACGATGCTACGTGAGCCCGGCATGGAAACGAAAATAAACAATCCACACCCCCTGTCCCCCCAAATCAACCACCCACCTTCCAGGGCTCTCAGGTGAATTGGCCAAAAACTGTGTGTGTTCGGGGCCCTCCTTCAGCGCAGTTTCCGCGTGCGTGTGTTGAGGTGTATTACAATGAGGCTTCGAATGTTACGTAACGGAAATGGACACGTGGCCGCAAGTACGGACCGCGTCCTGGCGGTGTGTGCAGCACAAATAATTGGCCAAAAAGCTGCTTGCCATCGGCAGCAATCCGTCAGCGAAAGGCTCGTTCGCTCGCTCGGTCTGTGTGCTCGGTTTACCGCACCCGGGGCCACCAACCATCGTGGCCAACAGAGAGGGATGGGAATCGAGGAGCGAAGGATGCGCCGCTGCAGAACGCGTTTATGCGTTATTCATGGCCGCGATGTTTGTGTTCAATTATATTGTAACCAACCGTTTTACACACCCACTATATTCTTTCTGCTGGCTTTTCCGGGGCTACCGATGCCGGTAGGAAACCGAACGAACTTGAAACGCGAACAGCGCTAACCACCCCCAAAAAGCTACCATCGGTCGAAACCAGTGGCACATTGGCATCACCGCAACTGCACAACCGACAGCGGCAGGTGGAATTGAATTAAAAATCCTTCATCAGCAAAACAAAAACTGCCTGGCCTTCCTTCGTCCTTCCAATGGGGCAGTGGGGTGGGAAATGAAATAAAATACCAGCGAGGCAAAAAAAGAAGAAACACGACAAAAAAAAACGAACGAAAAAAGCGGAACCAGAACCACCATCAGTCAAACCGATCGTCCCACGGATCCGAGGGGTATTCTCCGGAAGTAGCGAGCGCACGTGGCCATACCCTGGTGCCCGGTGCGCGACTGTCGAAACAAAGCAAACCAATAGAAGGCATGGTCAGGGTGGGATGGTGGTTGGTGGCCAAACCTCGACTAAAAACCGACGAGAGCAAATATTTATTTCCGCCCCAAATTCACGAACCAAGCAACCAACCAACAACCGAACAGTGCAAACATCAAACAAACATCGATACTTCCTAAGCAGGCCGTTGCCGTGTGGTTGGGTGTGGCTGGAAGGAAGGACCGTGCCACAACAAGTGCCCAGCGCAATCCAATCGGAATTCGGTTTGGTGCCTGGCCGACTTGTTCGCCCCATAAGTGGTCACTCCTTTTTCAGCCAGGATGCGGAACGAACGCAAATAGGAGAAACATTTAAAAGGACTTCGTTTTGCAAAAAGCAAAGAAAAATGGAATCGATCAGGTGGGAACATGGATTGCTGCAGTTGGTATGATGAGAACGATCAAAAAGTGAATCTTCTTTCCCTATAATATTGATCTGTCTATCACAACTAATTGGTTTGATTTGACTCTTTTGAGCTGCTGGTACTCCAAGACCTCCCTTGGGACGACTCTTTTTGCTAGAAAAGGTCCTGTCAGTAACGTTAACCACCCTACCTCTTCTTTGTTTCTGTGGAAAAGGAAAGGAGGAATGGTGCGCGTTCGTGAATCAAGGAAATAAAGGTGTCCATTAAAATGAAACAAAAAGGATATCCGTGCGTCGGCCGGGAATCGAACCCGGATCAACTGCTTGGAAGGCAACTATGCTGACCATTACACCACCGACGCTTGCTGGAGACCCTTGAGCCTTAATCTGGTCTGGCACAACCCGCCCTTGTTTCATGTTCTGATAAGAGTTCTTTGGAGTTTTTCCGGCATTTAATGCTTACCTAACGAAGCATAAAATAGGTCTCTTTTGAAGCAACAAGACAACACAAAGTTAACAAGCTCACGAATCGCGAGAAAATGAAATCATTAACCAAAGGAACTGATTTTTTTGACCACCCTTTTCAGTGTCGACCAAGGGTCGACGCAATGGATGGCATTCAGATGATGGTAAAATGATATTGAACACAATTAGAAAAAGAGGATGCTGGTCGATGTCGCACTAATAACCTTCGGAACGCTGACCTTCTCTCATTATGCTGCGTGACTGCTTGAATAATGACGATTCCGATTGGCGCGATGCGTCCGGATAGATTTCCCGCGAGAACGACAGCTCCGTAACCGCTCATGATTTCAGTCCTTTGCACCGCAAAAAATGCCCGCCGTGTTGCGGCCCTCAATTTCTTCCGTTTTTATTATTCTGCTTTATTATTCGTTTGTATTATTCTTCTTGCTGAGTTCAAACTTTACAATCCTATTGTATGTTTGATTGGAGAACATGTGCTGTAAGGATCATTGCATTTATTCTGCTGAAATGCAAATGAAATCTGACGAAAGATAAAAATATTTAAATTCCAGAAAATAGAACGCATTTCAAATATGAGCATTCCTTTTAATGAAATGTTTAAAAATGAAAACACACAGAGTAGAATTAACTTCTTATAGAACCGTTCTCGAACCTTAAGAGAATTTCTATAGCTTATAGAAAGTAAAAGACCACCGCTTGTCTTGGATACGGTATTCTCCAAGGAGGTGTCCTCCCACATACATCGAGCCAAGATGTAGGTTTGTCTGCCTGATATCTCTATACTGCGAAGACTTGTGAGAATACTGTACCATCGCCAAAACACAACCGAGTATGTCCGGTATGGTTTGGAAAGAAATATCCAACCGAAATTAGAGATTTGTATTTTTTTTTTATTGCTTGTTATTATCAATTAACTAATTATGGAGGTGGAGTGGTCAAATGGCTTGAAACTTTAATTGTGTTTAGTACAATTTTTTGCCAACTACCATCATCGGTACACAATCTATTAAAGGATCTAAACCGTTAAAATTGCGTCAAACAGTTATCAACTGTCTCAACATCGTGGAAACATTAAGGCCAAAGAAGCATAAACCCAGGCCCGGGCCAAAGAAGCATAAACTTCGTATAAACATAATTATAAACATTTGTAAATGTAATGTTCAGAGATAATTAAAAGCTTGAGCAACATTGGAAAGATCAATATTACAAATTCTGGATGTTCTGTTATTATAGATATGAACTCTAGCTGTCTCACTATAAGCACAGATTCTGAAAGCATCAATCCACCAAAGAAAAACTTTCCTGATCCATGCCCGTAGCAGTAAGTGTTGCAGAACTAATGACCAGTGGTGTTTCAGTGTTTTGCTGGAAGTGAAGTTTTTTTTTAATCTTTTGAATCAGTTCAATTATAAGTGCATGCAATAAAATGTGAACGTAGGGACGGGGCTGGTTTGCACTGACACTTGGAAAATATTCACTACTCCACAGTGAGGCATAAAAAAACCATTATATGGCTCCAGAGAGGATCGAACTCACGACCTTCGCGTTATTAGCACGACGCTCTAACCAACTGAGCTATGGGGCCAGTTGGCATAACCGTAGATTTAACCAAATAAAAATAAATTGTGACCTGGGTATGCTTGAGATTACTATGTGCTCACCGAATGGCAAGCTAACCAAATAAATTTATAATGACTAAATGACTAAAATTCTTCCCATTTGTTACTCGTCTTACCATTCAAAGTACATCGGAATATCCCAATATACATCACGTAATATTAATTTCGTTTGATATGAATCCATTCAATAAAAAATAGCATGATTTTCATACATAGGCGGACACAATTTTTCTGCTTATAAATTATAACCATTGGCTGCGTTTTGTTTTCTGTCATTTTTATTAGTTCACTTTACCAAAAGGTTTATTCAAATGAATGGTAATTACAAAAACGATAATTATTAAGCAATCAAGGCATGTTTTCTACCAGAATCATAGATGTACCTGATCAGAACACGAACGACCTAAATTAAGCTGTAGATTTACTAAAGTCGTATAAATATTAAGATAGTGCGGCATTTGAAGATATCGTCAACAATCCACAATATTTTCAAACATATTCCATATTTTTCATGATTGCAGCCTCTTTATAGTACGCCATCCTTAGCGATATTTGTTCATAATTCTAGAAAATTGTATGCCAAAAAATTGTAAAAAATACAAAATAGTTATTGAAATTAAAGTTACTTGAAGTTACTTATTCAATGTTACTGTATGATGTTCATGTTGCTAGATTTTTCTTTCCAACTTTAATTCAAATGGTTGTAGTGATCTTGATCGATAAAGAACTTCTTCTACAGATAAAACTAACTAAACTATTAGTGTAAAATATTGTTTCAATGAATTTAGCTATAAAAGCTATAACGAGCTAACAATGATACATACAATAAATAGCGTGGACTTGTTGGGTTTTGCGCTACTGATACTAGGACACCACCAGTCCACAGTGAATGGAAGAAAAAAAGTACTATGGCTCCAGAGAGGATCGAACTCACGACCTTCGCGTTATTAGCACGACGCTCTAACCAACTGAGCTATGGGGCCAGTTGGTGTAAGGGTAGATTTAACTTGATAACACCAGCTGGTTGTTGCTTGAATGCTTAACTATTGAGGCTTCAGCTATCTCTGAATACATGCATAAAATTATATCGAATATATCAATAAATGTATTCAAATTCATCAGTTTTCAAATGAAATGATGTGCAGACAAAATCTTCAACCTACCAAAAGAACAATCACAATATAAAAACAAAAAAAAAACAGAGGAAGTGTGCGCCTGTCATTACAACTGATTGATTTCCGGATTTAATCTTGTCCATAATTGCATCAATATAATCTGTGTAGGCATCTTAGCAGTTAATAGGTTTTAAATATGCAAAAGAACACGCCACTAAGTCATAATATGAGCCATGAGTTTTATGACCGATATGGTAATCCATTAGGTGTCTGACCACCATTTTTCGTTTTAAGTGGTAACTCCTTTCGACCAGTCACCAATCTAGTATAAATAAGAGAAACATTAAAAAGGACTTGGGTTTAAATAGGAGAAACATTAAAAAGAAGGTTCCACAAAGGTGAGGATGATGGAATGGAACCGACCAGGAATGCGGAATGAAATTGAGCTGGACTGCTCCGGGTTTTATAATGAGATCCGTCAAAAAGTGTATCTCCTTTCCCTTCAACATTGATCTGTCTGTCACAACTAATTGGTTTGATTTGACTCTTTTCAACTGCTGGTACTCCAAGACCTCCCTTGGGAGGACTCTTTTTGCTAGAAAAGGTGTGTGCGTTCGTGAATCAAGGAAAAAGAGTGTCCATTAAAATGAAACAAAAAGGACATCCGTGCGTCGGCCGGGAATCGAACCCGGATCAACTGCTTGGAAGGCAACTATGCTGACCATTACACCACCGACGCTTGCTGGAGACCCTTGAGCCTTAATTTGGTTTGGCACAACCCGCCCTTGTTTCATGTTCTGATAAGAGTTCTTTGGAGTTTTTCCGGCATTTAATGCTTACCTAACGAAGCATAAAATAGGTCTCTTTTGAAGCAACAAGACAACACAAAGTTAACAAGTTCACGAATCGCGAGAAAATGAAATCATTAACCAAAGAAACGGATTTTTCACCCTTTTCAGTGTCGATAGAGGGTCGACGTAGTCGATGACATTCAGATGATGGTAAAATGATATTGAACACAATTAGAAAAAGAGGATGCTGGTCGATGCCGTACTAATAACCATCGGAATGCTGACTTTCTCTCATTATGCTGCGTGACTGCTTGAATAATGACGATTCCGATTGGCGCGATGCGTCCGGATAGATTTCCCGCGAGAACGACAGTTCCGTAACCGCTAATGATTTCAGTCCTTTGTACCGCAAAAAGGAATGACCATCGTTGCCTTGAAAAGAAATGGCATCTATGGTTGTATGGTCATTATAGTACACTATAAGTCATTATAGTACACTATATAACAATAGATTGGCAAACAGCAAAAAAGAGCAAAATACCTAATTTCTTGGCTCCAGAGAGGATCGAACTCACGACCTTCGCGTTATTAGCACGACGCTCTAACCAACTGAGCTATGGGGCCATGTTGCAAGCTCAAGAAGTGTAAAATTTAAAATTTTAAGAAATTTTTCAAAAGGTGTCCAACTTTAACCGGTTTCTACCAGGGGCTCATAATTGGAAAACAGCTGAAAAAGAGCCTATGGAAGAAGTTATCCAACACCTGGTCATAATTGCAAATTATATGATTGGTCAGCGGTTGACGAGGTACGTGCATTCGGGCCAAATCGGATGACTGACCAACGCTGTGCTATGTTGCGTATATGCAGTTATCTTTATTGAAGATAGTATTTTTTATGCATTTGTATACTAATTGAAAACCATCTGATTTGCTTAATTTAACTTAAAATCAGATAAAGACCGAAACAGCAACTCCTAGATGCAGAGTCAAAGCCGAAGGCACCCATGGAGTTCGAGGAGACCAAAGTCATAGAAGAAGAACAACGAAGGTGTTGAACACCTCAGCAGCTTCAAAGTATTTACCAAGCTAGACGAAGATTAATCAGACGGACGAAACAACAGACGTCGCACGCACGGGGTGATGATTACAAAAATCGAAATCGTTCAGCAATGTAATGAAATAATATGTGTGCTGAGTTAAGATTTAGCGAAAACATACATAGAAGAACATAAATTGAAAGACATGAACATCTAGCTCATGAAGGACATTAATATTACAATCTATTTTATGTTTTCTTGTGGTTGTTCTCATATTTTGAACTATATGCAAAATGAACATTGCTCATCCAATTTTGATTATGACAAAGCTACAAATATGTTAAATATAATGACTCGCTTGTAGGTAAATGGAATTAGATTAATTACCATAAGAAGAGTAGTGTATTCATGCATCAACGCGCACCGAATACTCGAAAGATTTGCAAAACGGAACAAAATGTTTACCAATGGCTCCAGAGAGGATCGAACTCACGACCTTCGCGTTATTAGCACGACGCTCTAACCAACTGAGCTATGGGGCCCGTTGCGCTCAAGGGAAGTTGAACCTAATAAAATTGTCGTGTGGTTTGCTTTGCTTAAGTTTCAAATACAAGAAAATATGTGCAGCATGCATGAATGTTCTCATATTTATACTTCACGTTACCCTTTGCTTTACCTGTTTCTATTGCACAGTCCAAAGGCACTCAAAATCCTATTCTACAGATTCTATCTTGCAAAGCAGAGATGTTGAGCAGCAGAGCAGCAAAAAGAATCGTTTCGCCCGAAAAGGGACTTGAACCCTTGACCGTTGGATTAAAAGTCCAACGCTCTACCGGCTGAGCTATCCGGGCGCAGTTGGAATAAGGGAGACTCCATACAGTTTTGTTCGATTGAGTATCCTTTCTATGCTTATCCTTCAACAGCGCAGTCAGAACTGAGGCCAAACTTCGATTTTTCAAAGCCGCGCACCACTATGATTTATGGCACCAAAATATTTGGCAATCCGATGCTTCGTACTGAAATGTAATTTGGTACATTTAGTTTACCGGCCATAGCAGCATTTAAGTTAGAGCGTATTGAGTTGAAATGTTGCTAATTTTTGAGTGTTAAATCCATTCTTTGAAGGACCTAATATCGATTATCGATTTTTCTTAATGTGTTATCATTCACGATTGAAGGAAGAAACGAATATTTTACTCTGTTCTACCATGTATGCGTTGTCCGATATATCTGTTGAGGCATTTGATCTTAATTGTATATATCGTCCGCACCTCGCACGAAGACTCCGTGGCGCAACGGTAGCGCGTCTGACTCCAGATCAGAAGGTTGCGTGTTCAAATCACGTCGGGGTCAGCTCTATGACATCTTTTTTGTTACCAGTCCCCCTTTGCAGGTCGATTTGTTATCGTGATGGGTTCAGCGGATGGTTAGTAGAAAACTTCTCTTTAAATCTTGTTCATCTTGTATGTAAGCGTCTCAATACGCTTGCTCTTAGTTTATTAGAATTCTCATAAATTCAATATAAGGCCGTATGACAGTTGTAGTGTGACCAATCTTGTCACAAGAGACAAACTTTGGGATTTGTAACAAAAGACACAGCACTGATCCATATGAATTTTGTGTCAACAATGCAGACGCTCAAGCAACATCATGCAACTTACGCGAAGCTCACGTGCAGCTCAGACGTAGCAAACATAGTTTCAGGGGTAATTCAACAAACGATTGAAAACCAGCGAACGCTATTCTATTCTACTCTGTTTTTTCAACGTTCATTTATTACAATGCAATCATCATTCTTGTACTTGGTATAAGGAACTAATGGAAAAGATATTTCCAAGTAATCTATCATTCTGTGCATAATCTTGTGAATTATTGCGTACAGCAAATAAGGAAAGGAGCTGTTAAACATAACCTATCGCTCCGATTGTTCCGGTTGTCATCTTAGCCATCTAGAACTTATCAAAGATTCAATCTCTAAGGGGCAACGAAATGTGCTAGTTAAAATCAAGCTCCTATCCTATTCACACTGTATCGTCATTAGCTGGGTGATTAACAATTTCAAAGCTTTAACGGATTTAACATCCATGAGTTTTGCGAACGGTCCCCCTAACAAACAGTCGCTACTGGCCACATCTGTTGAATAGCGAACCGCTTGGCAAGGACATAAGGTTTGATAAATTAATTGAAATTCCGATAGATTCCGACGATTGTCGCGGTATGTGGCCGACCGTAAAAGGACCGCGTAACCGAATAGCATTCCCGATGACCTCGACCAGCATACCAGCGCACACAGTATGTGGTCGACTAGCAAAACCAACTAGCCGTGCCTCTACTTAGCCCCCCACATATCCCCACTTACCCGTGCATCGCTCCTGGATCTACGTTGCGTGCGTAATGGTAAACAATGGCGGTTGGTGCGCCCGGCCCAAAGCTAACTACCCGTTCGGTCGGTCAGCAATAATGCTGCTGCCGAGAGATGTTTCAAATTCGGGAGCGTTTGTTTTGCATTACCCTGTCAGTGAGCTGTCAGCAGGCAGCAACACTCTCGCTGCTTAGCGTCGATGCAGGGTGGTGGCAAATAAAAGTTCCACCCACCATCAAGTCGTCCCTCCCTGTCCCACCGTGAGTGCGTACGGGCCTCCACAGACACAGATTCTGCATCTTGCCACAGGTGGACCGGACGAACGTGGCGAACCCATCAAACGTCAAACGCCGGCTGACTAGCTATCACTCATCAACCGAATTTCAACGATCGACCAGAGATAAAACATCCCCCAAAACTCCCGCTTTTGGGGCCCTGGGGAGGGAAATAATTGTTTATAGGCACCCGAGCGGTCCATTGTGTTTGGGAAATTGGGTGGGAGGAGAAGCGAGCTCTATTATGGCGCTGCTGTGATGTTGGGCATCCCAAGCGGCACACGACGACGACGACGGAGTGGATGAGCTGCTGTCAGCGTGCAACCCTCAACAATCCCCACCGTAAAGCCAATAATGCAAACTATGCACACCGATGACTAATTGGCTTTCGCTGGCACTGTGGGGATGCTCGCGCGCTTTTATCACCCTCTCCTCCACTGGGTGATGTTTTAACGGATTTAGTTCTTTTCGGTTTTGGCCACCGTGGCCATATACTATATACACCCGTATTGTACTACCGCGCTCGGCGCTTCTATTAAGCTCTCACAGATCGCGCGAGCCACGGAATTTCCTGTTTTTTTTCGCCGTCTTTCCCTCTCCTTTGTTGCCCCGTTTTTATGTGCGGCTACCGGCATATCATCCGCCGTTGTGTGGTCGGTTTTTATGGCCACCGTGCGTCGCCAGCGCCACCGCCGGTTCATTCTCGGTTTTATGATCCATTCTTTATGCTTGACACCCGGCGAACGGTCGGGATCGATCGTGCGTTCCCCGTGTTGTTTTTTTGTATTTTTCGTGAACGTCAACATCCGACTCCCGTTTGTAAGCTGATAATTGGCAGTGTATAGATCTCGGATTAGAATGTAGAAACGCGCGGGGTATGTTTTGAGCATAAATGCTATTCGAAAGATATGATGAGTTTGTGTTGAATGGAATCGATAGAAGAGACGTTTGGGAGCGCGGTCCAGCTGCAAGCATCTGCAAGCAGCGTGGTAGAAAATTGAGAAAACCTCGATTGTACGATTAGTACGAATGTTTATGAGCAAGCGAATTATGTTGGAATTGCTTCTGATCTGAAGCGAATCATGCTCGGTTAATTCAACAAATCATTTGTAATTTCCTCTCAACTAATCTCGCCGAACTCTGTTGTTATCGACCCTTGTTGTTATGCCCTTCTTACGACTTTGAGTATCATTCGCTGCTATTGGGAGCTATTTTCAGAGGTTTTTTTTCTGACGCTTTGTTCTTTGGTCTAGTTAATGGCATCCCATTATGCGGTGCTGAATTACGTTTCTATTACAAAATTGTGCAGCTGAGATTACATTTTTATAAAATATTTTAGAATCCCATCGTTATGGGAAGCCCAAGTACATATCCTTGCAGATGTATCATCATCGAACAGAATAAAATGCTACGACTATCGCTGAAAGAGCGAAAGGCATACGCACACCTACTAAATCCAATTCTCCTATTTTCTCTCTGTCTCCTTGAGGTAATTAAGATAACAGATCGTCCTCAAAGGTAAAAAACCAAACCGAAAATAAAGGATCTGGAACCGAACACTCTCTTTGAAGATGTCTTGGTCTGGTCATACTGTCGAATGCTTTGCCAGTGCGCCATACCGGGATACAACTCTAGAAAGATCCTTTTACCACTGCATAAAAAGATGTTTCATTTCCCTGAGCAAAAGGCTTGATTTTTAATTTACCCACTCTAAAGAGATTTCGTTCTTTTACACTAAAAAGCTGCTCGGAGCCATCCCGGTTCGACCCTGTTGCATCTGCATAGTAACCCCCTCTCCACTTTCCCAGTCTACTATCCCGGCGCTCATAATGAACATTCTTCACATGGGGCCCAACTGATGAGGTGTGCCTTAGCGAAGCTGGTCGCTGCTGCTGCTGCTGCTGCAAATTAGTACTGATCACCGGCCTGGCAGGCAGCAGGTCGCCACAAAAGCCAAGACGCTCCTGCTGCGTCAAGGATATATCAAATCAAAGAGACTCGCTCCGACTCCCTTTTGGCCCGTGGTTTCCTGTGCGGTGCAGTACGTCACGGCAGGGTGACAATTTAATTAAAACACGGCACTGCACATTTCAATTTATCGTACGCGAGAGCTACTTCCTCGTACCGGACCACACCGGCATCAGGACGTCAGGACCGAAATTCGCTTGTATTCAACGCTTTGAAGCCACCGTCCGTCGATCCTTACGGCCCGGGCGGGTGATCCCGAAGGCAGTGTTGTTACAACGTAGTGCGATCTTGATTGCTGAGGTGCTGTGATGGCTCCTGCTGCGCTAGCTTGGCTTAGCCGATGAAGGCCAAAACTCATCCTCATCATCGGAACCGGAACCGGAACCGTGGGCACCGACCTGGGATACAGACGCTATGGGGCCAATGTACGCCACTGCAACTCACCGTGTCCCGAATACGGACAGACAACGACGACGAATTATGAGCTTGTGTTCCCTGGTTTACCACGCAGCCAGAGGCTGAACGCACTTCGAGTGATGGCAGGGGTTCGTCGGAACTTACGAGCAATTTGCTTTGAAACGCCTACATTGGCTTATGGCGACCGTATGCACGCAGTAGCATACCCCATATTGCATCGCCAGAGCAGGCCCGCTTGGCGTGACGATAAAAACGCAGTCTCACGATAAAGCACCGACCTATCAACTGGGAGAGCGTTGTTGATCCGGAAACGAGATTTCTTTGTTTTCAATATCAATATCGGTGCCCGATTGGCATCGAGAGAGTAGTTAAGCGGAATCGATTGATTGATGAACGGTTTACGTACTCTCGTCGATAGGTTTCCCTTTTTTATTCAGTGGAAGCCAACGAGAACGTTTTGCTACCGGAGATTATCGTGTGGAAAAATCATTAACCGTTTGATCGTGACGTGAGACACTATACGCGCCCATGTCCAACCTGTCAAACCATTGAGGATCATTATTTTGATTGCAAAGAGTGCAGGACACATTTTGATGCTCCCAGTGACGCTGGCGTTGTTGGGCACATCGATTGTTTTAAGGCGAGTGAGTGGCGAATATGGGAACTGGTACCATTGATGTCACTTGGCCTCATTTACGATTCCTCGGTAAATGGTTTAGACGAAACATGCGTCTATGCTCCACGCTTTTAGCGCAAAGAAGTCCATCAATTTGGACAAAAAAAAACCTGGTCACCTGGGCGCAGTGTGTGCTTTTATTCATGCTGCAGCAGGCACCTTACACAGCCTGGACTCAGACTCAGCTCAGACGGTGAATGTTCCAACTGTCAACTCACAATGGTGTCCGCGTGAGGTAGCTCGCGGAGACAATCGGATGCTGCGGATCACGAAATGTGTTCATGCTTGACCGTGATGATGATGGTCATACCGTACACAATGATAGACCGTGGTCATGGCAGGGCTAGAAGTTCTTGTTACTCCGGAAGGCCAGTATAACGACCATGATGGTGATGCCCCTCTGCCATTGCTGCTGCTGCTGCTCATTAATTCATTCGGATTGTTCCCGGTTGCTGAAATGTTGCTTCTGGCCCCATGATGTCCCCACAGAACCGACCAGAACCAGCGGCCGATGCGACAGCGTAGGGTGGTGTTTTTTTTATTCCGGGGCCACACCACAATGACCTGCGTTGCTACACCGATTGGGTACCGGAGAAGTTTGTTTTGTTTCCGGAACGGAAACTGTGCCGCCGGCAACCGGGCACTCCCAATGTTCCGATGTACCGATGTGCATATGTAAAACGTGTGCCTGTGCGACCTCTTGCGTGGTTGCCACAGTTGGTTCGCGGAAATGGCAAATTGTGATTCCGATGAAAAGCTAATGCCAAAGTGAAGATGATGGCGAGGGACAGGAGGAGGCTGGGGGGTGTTTTGTGGGAAAAGTTTTGATGCAACCAACGCATCGTACGCGGGCCACCGTCAAAGGATTGGACCGATCCGGCAACGTAACGAACCCGGGTTACTTCGCCCGGATGCCACAAACGGCACAGGAGGCGGTTTCCATTGTTTTCGGGGTGGCTTCGGGACCCCAGGGTTACAGGTCCATCCGGGTAGTTTGGGAGTTTTGTTCTGAATTCCCAATGCCTGTGCAGGGCATGGGTTGTGTTTGTTTTCCATTTTTTCCTCCAACGAAAATGGTTACGGGGTCTACGCTGGATGGCTCGAGAGGTTTGATTTTCACCAAAGTTTGCCCGGATGAAAATTATTGTTTAATTTACTGGCGCCCTCATAGGTCGCGAGGACTATTTATAGGACGCCTCTGTTTACACGATCGGCCAGGGGATCGCGAAATGTAGGAGTAGAGGCCGCTTCCTGTCCGAGAGCCACGTATGTTTGTGTCGCACATGGCAGTGCCTTTTACCGATGATTGCTGAGGATTGGTGATTGGAGACCTTATTTGGGCATGGTTTTGATAATGTGTTATATGGTTTCGGTTGAAACGTTTTCCCATTCAAGTCTGTGGATTCCTTAGAAGCTTATGGGGCAACCGGGATATTGTCGTTGGTAAGAAACGGTCTGTGCTACTAGGATTCATTTTTTTCACATTCTTTCAAATACTTTAATCGTTTTATTGTATTCGAAAGAGCATAGGAAAGCACTGAAATTTCGAGTTTTGCCTTGCACTGATCATCACCACCACTAGATTTTTTTTACTCTCTATTTAAGTGCTGCAACTTCACGTTTTAATTTATCGATCGTATTCGCCATAGAACCAGCAAACGCTCCTCATGAAACTGAGCGATAGATATAAAAACGTTGTTTTGCAATGAACTCATCTGGAGTTTGTTTGAACTTCAGACAAACAACATGATTCCGGCTTCTAATTGATCAACTGTTTACTGCTCTTGCTGAAGTCATCGTTTAATAACGTGGCAAAAAAAAATGGAATTCAACAGGTATATTCCATTCGCATGCGCTAACTATCCGCATTCAACGCAGTACCGCAGAATGGCAGAGCTCTTTGCGAGCGCATCGGTCCATGAAAACATTATATAAACCAATTAATCGTTAATTGCAAATGAGCTAGATCCGTTTCGGACAGTAGCTCCGGCAATCAGTGCGAACTGTCCGTCCGTTTTGTTTGACCGAGGTGCTATGGGTGCGTATGCGTGTGTCTGGGCGTGTGCGTCTAGGCAAACAGCTGTGGTTATTAGATAGTGTGCCATCCGGCTCACGCGGCCGCTTGACATAACATCAAACAACAGGGCGCTCTCCAACACACGGCGCCGCGTGTCGAACGTTAGTGAAGGTTTGTTGTACAAGCAAACCCCCTAACCCCCCCCCCCCCCCCCCCCACCCGTGTTCTCCGATCGTCGATCAGCGCATGGAGAGGGGTTTACCAGGTGACCGTACAAGTTCAAGGTCTATCCACGGTCTAAGTCTAAGCTGTCTTCGGAGGTTACGAGTTGCTTAAGAGACAGAGACACCACCGAGTGTCCGCGGTCAAACGAAAGGAGAAGTAAGAAGTACTTATCATCCGTAAGACCCCTTTCACACACCACCTGTTTGCCATTCCGTCGTCATTGTGTGCTGTGGGGAGACGGACCGATTGGACACGCAGACAGCGACGTCGCGATGCGCTGCTCTCTCGGGCGTGGACGATGGCCGGTGCTGTGCATGCGTGTGTTGCTCTTCGCTCTGTCCGTCCGGCTCTGGATGACGTTAGCGCATCGAAAGGGGTAATAAGAAGGGGAGGGGAGGGCGGGGGGCGTTGGTGGGGTCCAGCCGTATCGTATTGCCGGTGCCGGTTCGGTGCAATTCTTGTCAGCCCAAAAATGACTTCACATTTGAAAGGCTTGCCGATTGAATCCACAGTGAGACCACGATGTTTGACATCCACCCATCGCGCTGAGTCAAAATCAACCAACACCTTTTCGGATGGCTAGTAGTTGGTGGTGGGGATCGACCTCGTACACTATGGTAGCGGTGGTAGTAGTAATAGTGGTAGTATTAGTAGTAGCAGCAGTAGTTGGATGTCTCTCAGTAAAGGGTTTGGTTGGATGATTCGCGCACATCACATTGTTGATACATCGCGCCCGCTGGCTCGGTGTTTGTTTAACCGCCGACGACGATGGCATCTTTGCTGGGCGAATGCCAAAAAGTGCTTTTCGAGATGTGCGAATGGATTCTTGTAATACGGAACGATCACTTACCGTAGACGTCAATCTTGAGGTCAATTAAGTTAAACATATCAAATGCGTATTAAATGTAAGCAGGGAAAGTTAATTAAAAGGAAATAAACCAAAATACTACCAACTATCCTTTGATAAGATACAGCGGAAACCAAATTAGACCAGAAGGACGAGATTACTCACCCGCGAGGGAATTAGTGGCCAACAATGTGACGATTCGTATGACCAGACCCTGGCGGCCCTGTGGCCCGGTGTGTCCTTCACCTCGTGCGCCTCGTGCGCTGGTACGCCAATTTATCGTTCCATTTGAGATTAGCGGCCGACGGGACTGGCCGCGTGGTGACAGACGCCGTTTCGTCATAAACACTCTACCGCGTTGCTAGTCGCCGTCGCCTAGGGGACGACCACGGCGACCACCGACCACCACACGAAAGTGTGTCATTGCATTATCCTTTTCACCCAATCGTATCGACTTGCTGCTGCTGCTGCTGCTAAGGCGCGGAGGACGTTTGGGGATTGGTGGTGTAGATTAGACACCACGAGCGCGGCCACACGTAGCCCCAAGGGGGAGAGGGGAGTAGGGGGCAACCACACTGCGACGGTGCCACGGTTTTGTCCTCCGGGAGGTGACTCGATTGATCGGTGACGACGGCGACGACGGTTGCTTTGTTTTGTTGTTGCCTTTGCACACACACACATAGACGCAGGTGTACGCACACGCCAATTCGTGGCCGTGGACCAATGGTAAACATCGCACATTTCGTGTTTGTCACTAGCACGATTGTTCCCCCGCCGGCGGGGGAAGGGGTGCAGGGGTGTGTATACCAAGTACACCGCACCGAAGGCCATATGGCTTCGAATTTGATTCGTGAAGAAGAGGAAGAACCGCGGAACACATTTTGCCACTTTTTTGGTCCAAAAAGGGGTGACACCGCTGGCTGAACAAAACGCGTGCGTGCAAAGAGGGACGCGCGTGTGCGTGACATCGCAGCAGCCGTTGTTTGGAGTGCGTGCGCGGTCCGCTTGGTAGTGGTGCAGCAGTGGTAGCCCGCATACACGCGGGACTGGTTTTTTTCTGCCGTGTCGTCCCCTACTGCCACCACCGTCGACGTCGTCGTCGTCTGTGAACGGCGTTTTTAGCTGGTTTCGGTCGCGCGAGCGCCAGCGGCAGCAGCCAGAAACAAGTCACCGCTTACGGATTGAGGAACGGGTTTCGGTCGTCGTCCCGTCGTGGTTTGCGCCGTTGCGTTGCGATCTTCATTCTGCCTAATTTCCTTCGCTCGCTCTGCCGTCATCGTTCTCCACGGAACACACAGGGAGATTTCGCGTGTTTGTTTAAGGTGAGCCAGTGAGAGGGAGAGCGAGTGCGCGTGGTCTGCCAGTGGAGGCCGCATGGTGTTGTGTGCATCTCAATCCCATCTCATATCTACCGTGCGCCCGGTGGTCTACCATCCGCTTTGCGAAGAACAATCTCGGTAGCTCGGTGTGTTCGTTGTTGATCCCGCTACTATCGCTAAGCAACGCTGAACAGCCAGCGCAGGTACACGGTGGCAAATAGTGCGCGTAGTGTGCTGTGTGCTTTGGTAGAAGAACGCGAAAGCAGCAAAAAATCGCAGCAACGCGGGTTTAGTTGCGCGAGTTAAGTTAGAACGTGAAAAGAAGTGCAATAGCTCCCCCCACGTCTCGGATCGTGGGCGGGTGCGCAGGTGGTGCAGATTGTCATTTAACGTGCGGCGGTGTGTTTCGGTGTGTGCCTGTGCGCCGTACGTGTGTGATCCACGGTTTTCGTCGCATCCGGCCGTGTGTTCGCGGGCCATCATCATCGTCATCATCATCGCGCCGAAGGAAGCTGAGCTAGCAAGGAAGGGTTACCTTTGCCCGTGTGTGCAAATCATACAATTGAACCACCACTTAGCAGCGGAGAAGCCGCATTGGTGTGCATTGCTCGGCGTACGGTTACGTTCGTAAATCAAGGTGTGTGACGCATCGAAGCGCCGCCGCAGTGTCTGTCCCTCTCTCGGCCCACTGTCTCTCTCCACACGTTTGTGGGTTCAGTGCTCCGATCTCCGCTTTATCCGGTCGATCATCCGCGCTCGAAGCGCTGTGTGTCGGTGTGTGGATCCTCCTTTTGTCCACCGAGTGTCCACGGGTGGATCAACTCATCCGCGATCGTATTGCCTCGAACGGTTCCGGTGTGTGATCGCGATCGCGAAGAATACTTGGCTTCTTTATCGCTTGTTCTGAGTCGATCGTGCTCACCTGACTGCAGGTGTCTAAAAGCGAATGACAAACGGGTGAACAACAGCAGCAGCAGCAGTAGCAGGCGAAGTGAGATCCTTCTTCACTCATTCGCAAATTTCGCGAACTCGCACTCTCTGTGGACCTTGATCGTCCTCGTGGTCGCTCCAGCTTTATGCGTAAGTTTGCTATCCATTATCATTTCCTTCTGTTTCACCAACTATTTAGTTTTTTTTTATCTTCTTTTTCCATTTTTTTATTCCTTTTTTGTGTTGTCTATTTGTTTTTTTTTTCACCGCTATCCCTCTATCCTCATTAATGCACAACGTGCGTCTCACTCAACTTTTCTGCTAACGAGATTTTAACTATTTTCCACCATTTTCACGTCCTTCAAACCGTGCTTGTGTCGCTGGTACATTCCTTAAATGCCGCGCAGTGTGGGCGCGCGCACTGTACATAAATTGTAAAATTATTAATCAACTTTTCCACCCCCTCACCCACCGCATTGCTGTGTTGGTAGCAGGTGCACACGGTGCCTGGCGCCTGCTGGCAACATGCAACAATCCAATTGGTTGTGATTTTAGTTTTTATCACGAATCGCGGATGCTCTGTGTCGTCCAGTGTTGTGCCGGGATTTCTCGGTTCCTTTTTTGCTTCCACGCTACTCGTTCATCACTGTATCACTATGCTTATGCGCCTTATGCGGGGCCTGTCTTATCTCGCCGGTTTGTGTACCTTTTTTTTGTTGCAAACCACCAACTCCTGCCACGTGCTCCCCATTCTGTAGCACTTCCTTTCATTAGTAACTTCTTTCTAACGCCCTGGTGCGCTATACTAGGTGGTGTTGGGGGCGGGATGGAGATTTGTTTTGCACTTGCCACGACTATTGTTCTCCGCTTCAGCTGCTTCTCCTTCACGCAATTCGCTTCATATTTCATAAAAATGCTTCGCCGCACCGCACAGCCGCTTAGAACTTAAGGGCGGCTGGATTTGTCTTTCGGTCTGGTTGCTCCGTTCGTTCTTTGTGATGGTGTGTGTTCATTTTACTTTTACCTGTGTGTTGCTCGAACACACAAATGTTTTAAGGTGCGGTCTGGTGCAGACCAGCGAAGAAGAAGGGAACCTCACGGTGCAGGCAATCTCGCATCCCAATCCTCAAGATGATCCTTTTTTATGCTGGGTTCGCTTCGTCCTGCTCCTCGGACTCGCACTCGGCCTCGGCCCGTTCGATCCCGTTTTCCGTTCCATTCTCCTCGGTGGCGAGCATAAAGCATTACCTGCTCGTTCAGAACTTTTTAAAACATTTCTTCATTTTCGCCCAGTTCTCGCCCTCTATCTCTCTTTTTGCCTCCTGTCTGTCTGTGTATGTGTGTGTTTCTTCTGCAATAGTCATAATTCTACCTTTCCGGATTGCCGGCATCATGATTCGTGGAAAGCAATAGGAACAGGAACAGAGCCATCCACATGGGCTGGATAGTTTCCACCGTCGCTGGTTGCCTGTTTGTGGCCGCGTTTTTTTTCTGCTGGTTCCAGTTTTGTGCCAAGTTTCTCTGAGAGGACACTTCATGCCGGCACCGACCTTCCTCCTTCTTCCTCTTTTTCTTTTTCTGATGCTGTTTGCGCCGGTTAATAAAGGTGGAAAGATGAAACACCAACCAGGCCAGCCAGTGCGAAAGGCAATAAAGAATTGGATGCAGAAGAGCAGCGCAGAGATGGAGAGATAGAGAAAGAGAGAGAGAAAGAAAGAAAGAGATAAAGAGAGAGAGAGTGAGAGTGAAGGCACATATCCCTGCGCCACGGTAGAATGGGATTTGAAACGAAACGAAATGAAAAAAAAAACATCTTATTACTTTGGTGTAAGAACGGAATGGATTCTACCCCATCCACCCCCCAAATGACCGTGCACCTCTGCGCGGGTTCTTCCATCAACAACAGACCGGGCCGGGGTAGGGGTGGCCACTATTTTTCTAGCTTAGCGAATATTGAATTTTCCATTTCATTTCATCGCGTGCAGTAACACTGAGCTACCCACCACATCCCCGTGCACCACCCCCTGACCCAGTTGACTGCTTCATTTCGATGCAATTTTCCACCGAAGTCAAATCCAGGCGGTAGCAATATGGAAGGAACCATTTCCTCCGGAAGGCGGAACAGCAAACATACCGCCCAGTGCATGTTCATTTATCTCTGTCCACCCACTTCTTTGGACAATTGTTGCAATCTGCGTTACCACCCACCACCCCCTCCCCCCCCAGCGCTTGGACATTCTCGGGGGCAATTAATTACTGTCCAACCAGCCGGGATCGGGATCGAGGAGATAGCGGGCGGAGGGGGAAAGGAAACTTTGAAAAGAAAGGACTTCTCGGGACGCAGGTGCGCCCCCGGGAACTTACCGCAGCAATAGGCGGTAAAGGGTGGAAGGGGAATGAAACGTAGGGATGTGTCAACTAAGGGGTTGACGATTGCTTCAATGGCCATTAGCTCGCGTCTTGTGCATCCGCGGAACCGCGGCCCAGCGCTTAAAGTCCCCTTTCGAACATCTCTTTCACGCCAAGCAACGCCAGGGGCTGCTAGCAACAGACTACCAAGCCGAGGGGAAGTGGACGTTGTTACTTATTAAAAATGGAACATAAACTTACCAGCCAAAGGCGAAGCAAAGCAAAGAATGGAGCTCCTGGGGCACCCGGTCGATATAGCGTGATCGGGAATCGTTTTCACGCTCCCGGAGGGTTGTATAGGGGGTGATAGAGGAGGAGGAGGGGGGGAATGGTGGGTACTTTCCCTTTTTTTCACCCATTTGTTGCATGTCACGCTCAGTGAAGTGAACTTCTTCCAAGAACGCCACCAGCGACGCCATTCTTAGGGACCATTTTGTGGAAGAGGTTGTCGGGGGGTGGTTAAGGGGGGGCTGGTTAAACTATTTGAACCCCCCATCCCTCCCCAAACCCTTTCTCATGTGGGTGCGTGAGTATGTGTGATAATTGACACATGTTGCGTTCCGGGAACCCCGCGTCCCCCCGAGAGTAATGCGCATTGAATAATGGCGGCGCCCGGGGCGAAAAAGAACTTTAATTCCGTCGAGTAGAGAACGGAGAGGGGGATTGAGTTCATGCCGCAGAGCGATGTTTGTGGTTTGTGGCCGTGTCCCCCCCGGGAGGTGGTTCATATTTAATGCAGGTCAATTTGTCCCCCGGAATTCCTCCCGCAAGATTGACCACCACCGCCACCGAAGGGTGCACGACCTTTCGCCACCAAATCCAATTAGTGTGTTTCCGTGACAATTGTCGCGAGGGTGTGCTCGGGCACGCACGCACCCCAGCCTGTGTGTGTGTGTGTGTGTGTGTGTTTGTGGCCACACTTTGGTGAATTAGTAATCGAGCGAACGGCACCAATCGATGGCGCGCAGGCGATGGCGATGGTAAATGGCTGGAGTGCTCGGGTTCTAAGCTCCGGAGCCACGTTAGAATGTGGCTCCTTTGCTGAGGATTCCTTTTTCCAATCCGCCAGAGCGTTACTTGGTTGGAGTTGGTCACATTCACCATACCTTGATGGCTTTAGCTTCAACGCAATTTGATGTTGACCGTGCGTGGTGATGTGTGCCTCGGTTTGCATACGCTAAAAGCATCGCACACACCGGGACACATATACAGTCTAACCGAGTCACTGACAGATGGACGAACCCTTTTTTTGTTGTTGTTGTTGGGGGTTGCTATCAGCTGCTCAAACTGTTTGCATATCGGCTATCGGTGGGTCACACACCACACGATAAGGCAGCGCATGCTCCATCACATTCGATCTGGAGCTTGGTCGAGGGTTCACCGAGGGGTGTGTAAGGGTGGGTTGATGCGCGTTCATCCGCGACCATTTGGCGTCACCACCTCGCACCGTTGCTGTGCGAGGCAGAAAAAGAATTATCGATGATTAAGGTAAATATTTAGACAGTACGGCTGTCCCGCTGGTCGCTCTGGTGTTGCTGTATGCTCTGCAGCATACAGGGTGGTACTACAGACACACACACCAACGCACATCCCAGAAGCCAACCTTGAAGCTCTGTGATGTCGCAAGACTGGCTCAGAAGACTTTGACTCCATTGTGTGTGCCATATATCAATTAATTGGCAAGAAGTTGTGTGACGGAAATCGCAGGGGAGGGTAGTGGAGGGAGGGTGTAGGAATCCTTTTTCCTGCTATGCTGTACTGGCACCCCATGGCCCCCGGGCTGGCTATGTGAAAGTAAGTTGGCCCCGGAATGTAAATCGACCGCAACGGGGTCGATGCGTGTTCGAGGATATCCTTGAGGAACTCGACGGGGGTGTTTACGTATCTACTATGAGGGAAAACCGAGAGAGAGAGAGAGAGAACTAGAGAGAGAAAGGGTGAAGCCAGGCTGCATAGACCTCCGCTGTGATGATGGGTGCCTTGGCGTTTATGCCTTTATTACGCTTGCCCCCGTGGGGGTGGATCAAGGGAGGTGGTGTTGGTTGGTTCCCTCATAAATCAAACCGCCTTGCGCCGTTCTAACCATTTAGTCGGAGGACTCGGTGAAGGCGAATGCGAACGAGTGCTGGGTGCAATGTTTATGCTGCGATGATTTCCAACACCAAACACACCGTGCGCTCGTTTGTGCGCCTTGGGTAAACAATACGTGGCGTAAATGGCGTTTGGCCGATAAATCTCCGGTTGTTCCGGTGGTGGTCGTGCAGCATTGTAGCCAGTGCCCTCCGAACAGCGGGAATGGCTAGGGGCTGTGTGGCCACCTAGACATCTTGTCTCAGCGATCAAGCAAATCGTGATCTTCACTTTTATGACCCCCCCCCCCCACCCCCTTTTCTAATCGACGCAATCATTCGATTTAATTTCATCAAAACACAACCAGCGGTCGATGTGTGTGCGTTTACGGGCCAGTTGTTCGTCCCCTTCTTGGTGGGGAGCAATTCATGAGCTCCCACGGTCTCCCCCTCCCGGGGGAATGCGGCACTAAACGGAAGCTACATAAAAAAAAATCGATTTACCTTCCGCTCCGTGCAAAAGGGTGGTTGGGATGGTGTCGGTGTCGATATCATCGTCAGAATGTGTCGTTACTTTCGCGACGGAATTAGGTTACGGTTCGTTGCTGGCACCGGCACACGGATCGATGGAATGGCACTATCGGTGGTTTGGTGTCTTTTTTGGGCGGAAGTTTTCGAGGAATCCGAAGAGCAATAAGACACGCATCGCATTCCCGGACACTGTGCACTGTGATTTATGGCCTGGTTCGGTCGTTGATGATGCGCAAGGACCAGGCGCAACAAGATGCCATCACAGCGACATCATCGACGACAAAACTGCGTGACGTGCGTGCCGCAGTAAAGGCAGGGTGGAATGCGCGCATCCCCGCGAACCCAGGTTGTAATTCATGCTTTATTGGAGGTGATTGGAGCCTTTCTCCGTCCTTTGTTGCCCGCTGTTGGGGTGTAATGAAATCATCTTCGCGGCGCAGCACAGACCAGACGCCAGTGATCATATCGCACCTTTCGCGCCGGAGAAACGTGAATTTGGCATACTTTCAACTTCATCCATCGAACGAACGAACTGCAGTTGTGGTCGCTTGCGGCCCAAGTGCCGTTATCGGGGCTATCGCACCCCGTATGGCAATGTTGACCGTAGGCTAAAGTATGGCATTGCATCGACGCAACAATATGGCTGCTGAAGGGAAGTGGCCGCTGCGTTCGATGACTCCAACTGGTGCTGGTCGTCAACGCGATGGCGATGCTGGTTCTGCTGCTGATCGGTGCAGTTTTCGGCTGCCACAACGCATACGTTCGTGGAGTGCGAGGTTGGGGGAAAAAGTGGTTGACTTGGCGCACGTATCATTGGAAGCGTATGAGTGTATGAGTTGATATGTAACGCGTTACGGTGGAGGAATCGGAAAAATAGTATTCAGCGGTCGACTATCCCACGGCGCATGTTTGAAAGGCACATAAATCCAGAATGGATTTCTAATAGTTTTATTGTATAAAAATGTAGTCAGCGTTTTGCTTTAGAGTATACCAAGAGTGTTTTACGATATTTAATCGATTAAACGATCGACTGGTTCTACAGCGGTTCGATTAGTTCGAAGAAAGCCAATAGTGCAATATAATTGATTCGTGATTCTGTCAACAAAAGAGGGTTATCGATGGACCTAATGTATTGGTTCAATTATGGAAAAACTTTGGAGTCTAAAATTTAAACAAATTTAAATGAAATGCGATTACCCAGGACATTAAAATGATGGTTCAATGATTGATGGCTGGATTGATGGACATTGGCTCCTTACACAAGCTCCAAAGCTACAGCAGAACTTTTAAAATATTTTTTGGTAAAAATTATATAGAATACACAAAACGCAAGTTCTCTTCTATTCGTTCTGATTTGCGCTCCAAAGTAATTCTTGGGCGGTAAATCGCACCCACTTCCGAATGTCGAGGCCCTTTGGTCGCACGACAAAAGTCGTCTAGACGATCTTGGTTACATGAAACCGTCGATCCATGGGGTCCATGTTTCGCTTACGCCAGGGAGACTGCACCGAATGATGATGTCTCGCCCACACCATCAACACACAGAGGCCTGAAAGACGCTGTGTAATGTAAGCAATTTTCCAACTTTCCATCGCGGCGACGGGGCCGCTCCGGTGCTTCGAACTGACTATTTATAAATTTGGGGCCAGTGACGTGGGTTCACAAGCGTTGCACCCGCCATCAACCGGTCTATGCAACTGCAGTCCAGCACAGAGACACAGCTAGAGAGAGAGATAGAGTGAAAGAAAGAGAGAGAGAGAGAGAGAGAGAGAGAGAGAGAGAGAAATAGAGGTTAATTGAAGACATTTTGGCAAACGTTTTCCACTGCCACGGCTATGAGGATGACTCCGGGCGACTCATTTGATGATCTACTATGTATGCAAACGTCCTGCAACGGCCATGGGGCTCGAGGGTGAAAACGATTAGATTATCTACCGCCGGATGGGAGGGAGGAGGAGATGGAATCGCTCTATCGGAAATCGTGTCCACGCTTCGATTTATTGATTTTCCGCTAGAATATGTTTGGGGGATTATGGGCGCACTCGTACCAGATATCTTGTGTTCTTCTCTCGGATTCACAAAGACAATACAAATGTATTTATAATATTTTCCTTGGAAATTTTCGTTTTTCCCTGGCTTCATTTCAAAAAGCGTGTCTTGATCTTTGGTTTGTCTGCTGCCGTTGCTGCTGCTGCTGCTGCTGCCGCTGGAGTGCATCGGGTGGTCGTGGGTTTTGTTTGTTTTCCCGCCTTTCCTCGCTATATTTAGACGCCGATGCCGGCGCGCCTGTGACATATGCATACACGGTTGACATGTGTGTGGCACACGACGATCCGCAGCCGCAGTTGTTGTTGCGAGGGCGCGGACCAAACGTGGCCGCCGCGCGATCGAGGGAAAAGCAACCGTCGCGTGTAGGTGTTAACGATTCATGAAATTGTGCGTGGGTCGTGGAAATGAAGGAAAATGCAGTGGCCCCCTCTTTCCCTGTTACATTCGTATGCTGCCGCCTTTGCATCCAGGTTCCTCTTTTTCTCTCCTGGTTGGTCACTAGATAGAGATCGATGAAACCGATTAAATCGGATGAAGAATCCACCACCAAATGGCCAACGTAATTTGAGGCAAAACTAAATGGAATATCATATTCAAAACGGTCCTCCTGCAGCGAGGTGATAAATACCACCCTCATTACCGATGGAAAATGCTCTCCTCCTTCCCCACCGGGGAATAGGAAGCTGTATTAGAAAGAATGGTGGTCGTGCCGCCCGGGGGGGTTAGATGACGAGTGAAAATGATAACTTTGCCCCCCGCACCCGGGGGGTGATGCTCACACCTTCCAGCGTGAATCGAATTGTGCCCCCGCTCCGGGGGTTGGTGGCTGTTATAATTGAAAATTAATTCAAATTCATCGTCGTCCTCGACTTCGTAATGAATTCGATTACTGGTGTGGCTAAGGGAACCACACGACGATCCGTACCCCTATAATGAGGGGTAGTTCCCAAGTGAGAGTCGCATTTGACAGTAGCGAGTAGCGAGCGACTCTTCCCCGAGGAGTCCGGGTGGGGACCAGGTTTTCGAGCTAACTCGAAATCATTTTAGGACATTTTTCAATTCGTGCCATACCCTCCGGGGGGGTAGCCAAGGAATTATCGATGGAGCGGTGGTACTGTTGCGCTGATGTGATTTATTTTACCGTTCAAACCGCTCAGTTACTCAACCGTTTTGCGTCGTTATGCGCCATTCGATGGTCCTCAAATTACCATGATAATTCTCGAAATAATTTGCCGAAAATCCCAACTCTCGGTGACGGGAAAAATTGCTCGAAAGGGGTTGTAGGAGGCGCCACAGGGGACAGAATTGCGTTGCTGCTGCTGTCGACCGTTGTCGGTGTAAAAGGGGGGTATGTATGTGTGTTTGTTCGCAACGCAAACGTCTTACGGCCATGTTTGGCACGCGTTTGATTAATGACTCCGCCGATGAAAGATTTTACTCATCATTCATGCACGTGCGTGAGTGAGTGTGTTCGTGTGTCCACCCCCACCCCAGCGATGTGGTTTCAGATGAATGAAAAACTTGGGCTCTACTCAATCCTTGCTGTTGCTGAAATGAAAATGGTAATTGATAACACTTGCGCTCGTGTGTGTTTGTGTAAAACCAGCACCTCCCCTTTTCTGAGAATTACTTCGCTAGATAAGGAAGGTGGCTTGGGTGCGATTAGTCGAAAGTTTGTTTTTTGTTAAATGAAAGTTGAAAACCTAGCTAATCAACACCTGTCCTACGGAGCTGCCTTTCGCATCGTGATGGATTCAGTTTGTGTTAGATAATGTCTGTTTGGAGCACATTAGCGTGAAGGGTTGGAATGGTAATGATGTGTTTGTGTGCAAAGGAAATGCTTAATACGTTTGCGTAAAATAAAATGAGATGTAATGAATTGGCGCAACCGAAGGATTGTTCATTAATTTACAAATGAAAGTACGATGGAACATAAGGGTACAGAGAGGGAAAGGGCATTGATTAATATGGATTGCAAAGAGTCTCATAAACAGGGAATATACTGTTGATGAAAGATAGTATAATTTGTATGTTCCAATTATATTTGAGAACCTTGCCAGTTTGCCGTTAGCTGGTTAATTTTTCGTGCTATTGGAATTTGAAACGAATAATTTTTGTTTTAAACATCCTTTTTATTATGTTTGTCTGCTATTCATGTTATTAACCCTCTATCGAGCCATTCCTTTTCTATCTCCATGGTTGGGGTGATTTTTTATTTTTTTCTCGCATTTCGCATTCCTCGAACTGCCACAAACTACCATTCCGGAGAACTAGTCGCCTGTGAAAGTAAGGGAATTCGGAGGAAGAGATGATTTACTCTCTTGCTCCTCCCCAACCGCTTCCGGATGGGGTGGCTGAATGGGACTTTCGACGTGCTGTTCGCGAAGGAAACGGAGAAGACCCATCCGCCGGTTGTTTCCCCGCACCCTCGGAACTCTCCTGACAACACAACACCCCGTGACATATCTGTTTCATGTTCCTTATTTTTAGGGGCAACTTGTTGCGCTGCAACCGACGACAGTTGTTCCCTCCTCGCGAAACTCCTCGTTTCCTCTCCCTCCCGCACATTTCCTTGCGCGGATCGTCGGAGCGGCATCTATTCTTGCTGCGGAAGACTATTTTTTGCGCCGACCGACGGGGTGGGGGGGTGGTGCGTGTGTCGTGTCTATTCTCCGATGGTCGATGCCCGCCTGCCAGCCAGCCAGCCTGCCAGCCGGTCGGTTGCGGGTTTGTCTAGCGCCTGTCAGATGTTTCGGACGGATAATGGTTCGGAGATAATAACAATCATAAATTTGTTGTAGTACGTAACGCCGCACGCTTGCTCACGGGCCGCCAATCGGCGTGCTGTGAGCGACGAGACCACCACGACCATGACGGTGACGGTGACGGCGACGATATAGGCGTCGTTATTTTTACGCCCGAACATAAAAATGCCTGTGAGCACATTGCCGCCCGCGCGCGCATATCGTGTACCGTGGCGGCTTGGTGGCGACGACGGTGATTTCATCTGTTTCATTCTTATTTCGGGAGTTTGGGTGGGTGGCGCGCTGTGGGGGCGTGTGCCGCTGTGCAGTATGGGTCCTGTCCCCGCGTGTGTGTGGCTCTGCAAATCTGCTCCGTGCGCTCCGTTGCTTGTTGAATGATTGGATTGTTTAGATAAGCGAGTAAATGCATCTATTTCGGTGTTTGTGTTGTGTATGGTGTGCAATTTTGTGTTTTGCTCTTTTCACTGTTCGCGCACTGTTTTGTTCTTTGCTCTCTTTCTATGCTTGTCTTATCCTTTCTTTAACGTTGGATTAAATTAGAAGAGCGTGGAATATGTAAGACGGCGTTCGCTTTGTTGTGTGATACGCGTAGATGATTTGCATTTGAGTTTTATTGTCCAATTCATTTGATTTATTTCAATTTGCTCGGTGTTTTGAGCATCGCTTAACAACCTTTTACTCTACGGCGTACGGTGTGTTGCATGGGATTTGTGTAAAGGGATGTGTCTTTTTGATTTCTTTCTCTGCGGCTCTAGCTTTTCTCGCTTTTTCTTCCTAGCATTGCTAGGTTATTTAACGATAATGTTTCATAATTTATGTTGAATCTCATTAGATAGCCTCATGATGATTGTTTAAGAAATCCTATTCTTGTAAGGTTTCTTAAACTTTTTCTAATGTTTGCAATGTATACATGTTTAGTAGCGTTCTGTCTGTTTTGAATGTACGAAATGTACTACTTTCAAGACGTAGAATATAAAACGAAATAATGTAGAATGATAATACTCTTTAGCACTATATTCTATTTAAGAACAAACTTTACTCTCATACGTATTGCTAGAGCAAATAAATCCAATTGGAACTTTTAGCGGGAATGGTTCTCAACTGGCAAACTATCAAACTGTCATCTGTGTTGTATTGTATTTGTTTTCACCGATTTCACCTTGCATTTATAGTTACGTGCACCTTCCTTTTATTCATTCTTCTCCTTTTCTTCTACTTTGTTTCAATTTCTCTTCCTCTTTTGCTTTGTGTTTGTTGGCGTGCCATCTTTTTTCCTCTCTTTTCCTGTGCCTCTTGTATCTGTATCCGATATTGTAGTTGCTACTTCAGATCTTCGCACTAGCCGCATACTTGCAATGCCCTTCGATGTAGCAAGTTGTCCTCGATTACTCCTGAGTCGCTCTTTCTTTCTGCTCTTGCTCTTTGCTCTTCTACACTTATCTCCTTAATCTTCCTTTTCGAAGACTCTTTTCTTCGTGGCTGGTTGACCTTCTATCTGTTTACCACATATTCCATGGCACTTCATCGGTCATACAACAGCATATAGGCACATATACACATAAATAAATTTTGCTTCTGTGATGTCACTTTTTGGACATTTTTCTTGGCTTAATCCTAAAATCTGCAAACTCACTTTCCTTACGATTGTCTGTTCTCACTATTTCTCTCTGTCTCTCTCTCTCTCTCTCTGTCTCTCTATTCCTCTGTCTCGTTCTTCCACGTTCTTTTTCTTTTTTCTCTCTTTCTCTGTCTCTCTACCTCTTTCTCGCTGTCTGTCTTGCTGACATGCTGAACCGATCCTGAAATGCCCTTAAACCGTTCTCGTTTCTCTGTCTTCTTCTATTTTGTCCAGTTGTTGAGTCTCTTCGGGTCCCCGGTATGGTGCACACTCAGAGGAGCGAGAAACGAGCCAACGCGCCCGTTCGTCGTGCCAACAGCATATGTTGCGAATGCGAACGCTATGTGGAGCTGGTGTGGATTCGAGTGGATTCCACCGCCATCATTATCACCACTACCATTCGCCTTCCCCAAGGCACCAGCTACCAGCAGCATTGCATCGCCGGCGGATGCGCAAAGCGCTAGCGAGCCCGCAAAGCGCATAAGACCACAGACACCGCAGAGAGAGAGAGAGAGAGAGTGGTTTGCGATGCAATTCATGGCGAACCATGCAGAAAAGAGAGAACGAACGTGTAGAATGCATTTCGAATGAAAGTGTTGTGTATGTGGGGAGCTCACGAATGCTCCGATCGAGAACAACTGCGCTGCGCTCGTCGCGCTGCATCAAGAACGAACCAAGCATAGGCACTGTCGGGCTGGCAAATGGAGAGCAAAAGTGAATTCAGCTTCACGATGACGATGATGATGATGATGGTGATCACCGTGGTAGCGTCAAATTACCTTCCGGACCTGCAGCAGTGCGCGCCCCACAGTTCCTTGACGTTTGGCCTCCCTTGCCCCCCTTTTCGTTTATCCCCAAATCTGCCCCCCAGACCAACATTTTGGAAAGATCTCCATTTTGTCGCGTAATGTAGCGAATTCCTCTCTCGCTGTAAATAAGCATGTTCTCTCGTGTTCGATCTTGTCTGACGCCTTTTTTGGTTGCCAACCGAATGCCATGCTGAATGGGGGAAAGTGATGCTGGTTGTGTGTTCCGCACCAAACCTTCCCTTTTCTCAACATCATTCAGCTTGTCCAGCACTTGATGGTATTCCTTAAGTTCCCCGTCCGTACCGTTGTGTGCGTGTTGCAATTGTGATCGGTGTCCCTGCTCCACCATTCCACACTCCAGCTACTCCCACAAGGAAGACTCCAAAGGAGGAAGAAGAGGGTCCTTGTCAGTCGAATTTATTTTTGCCAAATTTTTCCGCGATACGAGCATTCGTTAGCCAGCGTCACCGGAAAGGCACGTCAGTACTTTACGCTCTGGTTTGGGCGTTAGTGACCCATCTTTTTTGCACTAGACTTGCTCGTTTGAACTAACCTTTGCTATTGTTACCGGTGGTCAATGATGGTGTTTTGGTTATTCTTCTTTAATCCCTTCAAATGGTCTCTCCCTCTCTCTTTTCCCGCCTCGTCGTCGTGTTTTTTTGTGTGTTTTGTGATGCAGCTAAACATAAGAGAATCCAACCAAGTGTCTTCTGCCAGTGAAGGAGCGTATGCCCAGGCGCGGAAGCGTTCAAGCAAGTGTTCAAAGCATCAGCCACCGGCAAGTGCATAGTTGAGGCCTGGTGCGCACGTGATTGGCTGCAGCAACAGTAGCAGTAGGGTGCAGCAGAGTGATAGTTAGCAAAGTGATAAATGTAGCATTATTTGGAAACGTGACAAAACCCCTGCACAGCGAACCAGCGAACCAATCAGCGAGCCAGTATCGCGGTACGGGCGAATTGTTGAAAAAGGGCCGTAGCTGGCCAATCTCATAAGATATAGTTGTTACTGTTGTTACTGCGCGGTTAGTGAAGCGGCTGGCGCCTACGGGTTGTTTGATTTATATGAGCGAAGAATAGTACGGTTTTGGTTCGTGGTGACGTTGTAGGCCAGCAAGGAAGCAGCAATACGTGTTCGAAGGCAACTAGCAGCTCAATCAACGGTTGCGACCTCTCTGAAGGTCTGTCGGTCGTTCGGGTTTTCTCCGGTATAGAGCGCGCGCGAGCGAGCGTTTAATCGCGTGTGTAATCCATCGTCCGCTCTTGGCAACTGTATTTGAAATAAGCATCACGACAATCACGCACCGAGCGGGCACATTTATGTGCAACCAATCTTAAACTTACTGGGTAAGAGACACTATGCTACTTTTGCTAGCGTTATTGATCCTTTTTAGTATAAGCATTTGCTCCGTTTGGAGCCAGTATCCCTTGAGTGACTGTGGAATATGCTGTGGAGAATAGATTTGGTTGAAGCAAATGTCTTGTGGAAGTGCTATTCAACAGGGCAACATTGTGAGCAGGCTCGTCTACTGCACGACACAATGGAGTTTAGGCTTAGTGAAAATGTGTAATATTGTAAATAGTTCAATGAACCAACCGGGCAGCAGAGCAAAAACCAACATTGTTTCCCGTAGGAAGAGGGAGTCTATACGCTTGACTACCTTTTTGCTTCTCCTGGATAGCACAGTTCTTAGTTTTCCCCCACATGTAACCAGAAGTTGAGATTTTCCTAACGTTGAGTTGCTACAGTACTGGTCATTGTGTAAAACAAGCGCTGAAGACACGCTCCACGTCTTAGAAAATTAACCCCTCAGCACAAGGAAGTGGTAAGGCGAGGGCTTGGTCTAAGGATCGCCTTGAGTCGCCTTTCAGCACTGCATTCGGCGTAGATGATGCCGCTGCTGCATATCTTACCGAGTGGCGTAACAAAACATCCTACTCCGTTACCGATGGTATCTGTGGCCTAGACACGCGGACAGTTAGTGGCAATACATGCATCGAATATGTCAAGGGAACACAAACTCCCATTGCCTGGTAAGGGGTGAACAATGGTCGGATGGATTGCCGGACCGGCATCATCAAGCACATCGTCGTGCTGGTGCTGGAAATCGTTGTCCAGATTTTCGACGGCAACCGATGCTGGCGGTATTGCCCATGAGACTGTGTTAGAGAGAGAGGGAGAGAGAGAGAGAGAGAGAGAGTTAGAGAGAGGAAGACGTTAAGGTTGATCTAACCTCACTTATTTATTGTTCAATTGACTTTAATAAACTATGACGAGCAGCTACGAATAGCGCCTGGAGCAAGGCACTACTGGCCTCCGATGGCCATCGTTCGCATCCAGGCCGCTTCGCATCATCGTCGTTAGTGGCGGATGTGTATGGGTGTCTATTGCGATCCACTACCAACAGCAGCAACAGCACCATGGTGGCCAGCATGCGTTTGGTCGGAGTGAACGTCGGAGGCACGTCAGAGGCGTCGTCAGAGCCCGGCATCGAAATGTATAGCCCGGAGAACTAAACTTGACACTCGGAGTGGACCGATGTTTGTTTGTATGACTGGTGTTTGTGTATGTTAATTAAGGCAATTGATTGTGATCGGACCGGGAGGGATCGGCGGCCACGGCAAAGTCCCGAGACATTGCGCAGCCTTGGTCTGCGACCGAAACCTCCAAGAAGAAGGTATCGCGGCGATGGCAGCATTGGCACCAACGGCCCCGGAGTGGCGGGAAGGTTTAGTCCCTGCCGCAAAGTTCGATAGATCAAGCGAACCCAAGGAAGTGTTTGTTTGTTGTCCAAGACGAAGAAACCGACGGGGACCTGACTATCGCCGCCAAGTATGACAATGAGCTCTGATCGGTTACCGAGTCGCCAGTGGCAGCAGCAGCAACAGTCTGCGTCAATTCACTGTCCATGGCTGGGCCTGGGTGAAGGGCAGAGTGATCGTCGTATGGAAATTGAAAGCGACAGAAATGCTGATGCTTTCGGGCATTAGTAGATAGTTCGCATTTCGATACCACCGCTGTGCCGAACGCGCGGGGGTCAAGGATATGGTGAAAGGATTTCGAACGGTTTTCGGTGACGGGCGGGCTGTGTGTATGCCATTAGCATAAATTTGTCGTTCTCATTGTGGTTTGATTCGCCGTTATGCTGGCGACGGCACTGCCTTCAGGCGGATGAGGATGAGTCATCGCACGCTATCGTACAATCACGTCATTTGGCCTAAGTTTCACTGATTGGGGCATCAACTGTTGGGCGTTATGGCTCATGTGGTCATTATCAATAGCTCGCTAACCAACTGGGCTTGTTGATGTTCGAGCTTCGAAGCGTATCAGTGGCTTGGAGCTGATCTAATGTAGTCTTTGGGTGTTGTTGTATCTTCGTGACGTGGAAATAACGTAGAACATAAGTATTCCGATCTTTCGGATACTAGCATCCATCTACAATTCATTTAGTATCCATTTTCATTATATCGATATCAGGATGTCCCAATATTTGGATATCTAGCTAGTTCTACGCGAGCTGGACGCACAACTCGTCTGTCAAACAGAAGCTCTACGGTTCGCAAGAAAAGTTTCACTTTTCCGTAAGCTCGCGCAGGCTGCCCTCCGCGTGTGGTCAGCCGAATTTCATGAACCGCGACAGTCAAGTCAAGTTCAAGGTCCATGAACTGGATGCGTTGTCTCCCGGCCCCCGGGGTCTGGGCATGGGTTACCCAACTGAGCTTTCTGGCCTGTTTTTCGAATGCAGAATGTTGATCGCCATCACGACGAGGTAGTAGCCGAGTTTCGGCGATCGTGCACACTTAACCCATAGCGAGGCCAGGGGTGCCTCGGTGGCAATGGCATGTGGTCTTGAGACGCGCCGGTTCAACCTTCTCTCCGCGACAACCCGTACCGACGCAGACGGTAACCTTCTGCACACACCAGCGGCGGACGGCCGAGACTGCCTTCGGATTCGAGTTCCCATCGTTTCGGGTTTCCAGTGTGTGACCGTGGCCGTTACGTCTCTCTCCTCTGAACTGTTGCGATTGAAGTGGTCGTCCATCGGGTGGGTTGGCCACGCGGTTCGGTTCGGTTGGAAGAAGAAGGTCCGGATCGGTTTCTGCTGGTTCGAGCTCTGGTAATGTGTGTGGCGGACCGGTCGCAGTGGCCGGATGCACCAATGTTGTGTTGGTGCCACTTGCTGCTGCTGCTGCTGATGATGATGATCATCATACCCGATGATGGCGATGATGATGATGATGATCGTGTGGTGCTGATGGTGGCCTTTTCGCGATGGTCAACCTGATGGGTGGCTAAGAAGAACGCCGAAGAAGACGACTTTCAAGGTTAACCGGTCGGTCTCTGCTCTCTGCTCGCTGCTCCTCTTGGGTTGCCGGGCAAGCCGGTCCACCACACACCGTTCCATCGTCTCCACACCCTCTGCCGCTGGAGGGAAACAAGTTTTTTTTGGGATTTCTGATGAGCGATCACGGACGGAGAGAGGAAAGAGTTGGTGTTCCGTGGTGCAGTGCGGGAGACCGACGGGACCATACCATTGCGTTCCGTTCCGTTCCCTGCTACCGTCGGGACGAGTTGTGGTTTCGTTTGGAGTCGGAGGAACATGGCGAAAAGGCGGGTGGGTTGTATGATGATCGTTGCCTCGTGCTCAAAATTGCGGATTTTTGCAGAATTTGTGAAGAAGACCTTGCGGGTGGTGGAGAGGGGGGGAAAGGGGGGGGGGGCACATTGATTGCTGTACGCAGTGGTGGTAGTAATGCTGCGCGTAGCACATGCTAAGCTTTTTATTGCTTCGCACAAGCACACGCAGCGTGTTGCCGGTGGAGTTACTGCAATTTGAGAATTCGTTGGGGTTTTTCGTTTCGACAATTTATGATGGTGGGGATGGTTTGTCGATGGGCTGTGTGGTAGTTGATTCTTGGCTGCAGCAAAAAAGAATGTGCTGACGTCCCCGTGGATGGAGAATTGACGTCCGGTGCGATAGTTTAGCGGTTGCGTTAATTTGCCTCCCGCGGGAAGTACATACTACACTCACATTGGGATTTCGGTTGGGTTGTTGTGGTGGATTTCGATTCGATGAAGATGAAGACGTCTTTAGTAGTTGACAGACAATAGAACCAACGTTAGTAGATCGTATAAAGCATAATCATTCTGTGTTCGAATTGCAGCTAACTGGCAAGCAGCAATTTCTACAATCCCCAACACTTCAACAGCAGCCAGCCAGTTGATCTGTTCCAGCTCATCCCGTCGGCTGTTGAAGCGCAAATTTGTGAATGATGATGCTCGCTGCTGGAGGAGCATTGGTGCGATGCGGATCGGTCGCCATTATGGCATCATCAGCGTCGGTTCGGGGCACTTGTTGAATGAGAAAGAATGGAAACTGTGGCACGTTTTGGTTGAACGTGATGTCTAGCACCACCGAAACAGAGAGAAAGAGTGAGAGGGAGAGTGAAGGGAATCGGTGTCCCCTCAGTTTCCAGTCAGTTTCACTTCCTTTCGCCCCAGAGCCGGTGGGGAGTTTGAGGCCTCTCGGTCCCGGCATGTGGTGTGCAGATGCGCGTGGAGCATTCGAGCGCGACCACTCCCGCTAGTGTATGGCGAGCGATGGGTGAAGGGTTGTGGTGGAAAACGGTTGGGAGGGGGAGGGGGGCTAAAAATAAACCATTATTATTTATGAGACAAGAGCGAAGAGAGACGGAAAATCACGCTCTCGAGATCCGATCACACTCTCACACCCACAAACACATGCACGATCAAACACACTGACACAGATTCTTGATGGTGGTTGTCTGGGCGCAGCATCATTCAGGGTACGATGATGCCATTCTGCGTGTTTTTCGTCGATTTTGTCATGCATTTCCCGGTGCCTAGCGTTTTTCTAGCATCGTCGTGTGCATCGTGGCCGCTGGAGAATGCTTTTGCTCTCTGGCTCAGGGACACGTGTTGCTTAGGGAGTTTTGAATATCGAAGAGAATATCGAAATCGTTGCATCTGTGCAAATGGCGCAGTCCGAGAGAACGGGGAGGGTAGACGTAAACATTTCCAAAACGGCTAACAAGTAAACACTTCCCGGCAGTTTCTCGATCGCTGGTGGATCGCCGCCGCGCACACGAGATCTGCTTGGAAGCACAAACTGGCTGTACAAACATCCGGAGATTCAAGAGAGAAATAAATACGAATGAGAAAAGAATGCCTGAACAGCATTATTGAAAGATATCTAACAAAAAAAAAAAGAAAAATGTAAAGAAAAAACTGGAGGAACCATTAAAGAACCTCACCAAGAAGCAACTCCAATATACAGAAGAAGTGCAAAAGCGCGTAAGAGGAAGGGAGGATCGCATGTTTGTTTGGCATCTTTTTTGCTTTCATTTTATCATTTTTCCCCATGTTGCGCTCTGCCTCGAGAATGCATTATTCTGCACATTTGTGGCGCTGATCGTGGGGCGGCTTGGGTTTCCTTTTCACTCGTTATGGTCACCTTCTTCTTCGTCTTCACCGGCAAATGGGCCCCATGTGCATGTTGTGTTTGGTTCCAAAAACGTGAACGCTTCATTCGCTACGCTGCAAGGGGGACAGGATGTTGACAGTGCGGAAGGAAAGGGGGGTTGATGTTTCATTTTGCAGGCGACGAACAAATTACCGCAAAGTGACGCTGGTTAAACGAAGCGACCAATCGAATCGAGTTGAGTTCTGTCGGCAGAGAGCAACGGAGAGCGGTGAGAAAGAGACAGAGAGAAAAGAGATAGAGAAAGAGAGAGAGAGAGAAAGAGAGAGAATGTGGTTATTTTATCAAGTGCCTCCTGAACACCACATCACTTCTTTGGAGGCATTTTGCTGATGCTGCACATGCACCCGAGCAGAGCGTGTACTACGCACTCGTGGCGCAGTTGATCGAGGTGACGCCGAATGGTGGATGCGTACGATCGGTTGAACGTTTGTTCCTCTGCGGTTCGGACCGGGTTTCGTTGGGCGTTTGGTTAATAAATTTATGAAACTGGAAGAGCCTCAGCTCCCCTTTACTCAGCTCACTCAGCATAAATACACCACGTACCTTATCAACGGACCGCATGTTTTGTCATTTTTCGATCTTTAGTGTTTTATGTTTGCTCTGATGCCCCTCCGGGCACGCCGTTGGAAAAAGACAACAACAAGCAAAGCAAGAAAGCACATTTCATCGCAGCATCATGCTACATGCTCATCATACATTAATTAACTTAATGCGAATGCGAAGGAATGGGAATGCAAAAAAAAAGTGCAGCAAGCAAGCAGCAGGAGCAGCGGGAAAGGACGCTGCAACAACGCTAGTGCCGTTGTTGTTGTTGTTGTTGAAATATTAATATACCATCCACCACCGTCCAGGAGGGGCATTACGGAATTTGCTTTCAATTAGCGTTTGTGGCCGTGATCCTTTTTCGGGGTGCTGGCCGGCAAACAGCGAACAGCGAACCGATATATCTAGAGTAAAGCTCGTCCCATCACACGGGATCACCATCCCGTGCCAGTTATGGAACACGATGTAAACGTAAAATAAATGGAGAAAAGTGGACACCATCTAGCCGGCAAAAAAAAGTGGCGAGCACAAAAAGGGGGAAAAACAACGAAAAGACGAAAGTAACCAACCGAGCCCCGGCTCTCGCGATGCCGAATCGGTTGTGATCGTCGGCTCAAATGAAAGCAAATTGTGTATAAATTGAATTATTATTTTACACACATGAAGACCGGGGTGTAGCGCAAGCGAAACCCACGATGCAGCCATTTTGGTGGGGTTGGTTGGTTGGTTGGTTTGTGTGTTGTGTGAGGGGTGGACTCACCCCCAAACAATTCGCCAACATAACCGCGCGCTCCATTCGTCAATAGCAGGTCAGCGGAGAAATGGGGACGGGAAACGCTGGACTGGCAGTAGACGACATACCCCAAAAGGGGGGGTTGTATGTGTGCCCGAGCGTGTGTGTGGTTGGGGGCGGGAGGGACAGGACTCGAACAAGATGAGAAATGGACTCGACACGACGCTCGCTCGTTGTGTGTGTTGACTTTTGGTTATGATTTCTTTGATGTACGGTCCACGATCCACGATACGGAACGCGTACCAGAATCATCATGTCGGTGGTCGGACAGTAGTTGTGGAGTCGTTTGGTTTGTTGTTTTTCCCCGGGGGCGAAGAGTGAGTGAGAGGGGACTTTTGGCGAAATGTGTAACAAAAATGGATGGAAAACATGAAACATGATGGGATTACCCCACCGCACGTCCTGCTAGCTCGAGGCAAGTCAGTGTCCAGTGTTTTTCGTTATGTTGCGTAACATTACTCACAATGGAGAACATAATTTTTGGGTTCTTCTGTTCCTGTTTCCTGTTGTCGACCATGGTACTCCTGGTGTTGCCCTGGTTGTTGTATGAAGTTAATCTTTCATCGGTTGTTGGCTCTGGAGGGTTTATTTCATTGTAGATCTCAATTCAAAGGAGGGATTTTAATTGAAATATCATCCATTCATTATGTTGCGATGCGGTTCCTTGTTCAACTTCTGAATGTCGGCCAAGGTTGTTATTGTTCTAAAAGGTGCTAGTACACGAGAGCAATTTCGTTTGCTTATTGATTCACGATTGCTAATTGACATCATTATTTAACGTTGCGGAACATACATTGATTAATGGAGAATGGCGACAGATTAATAGAAAATGGCAACTGGACCGAATAAGTGTATGATCAATCATGCCATTAATTTTGAATCGATTATTTCCTTTCCTGCGAAATAATAGTGTTGCGGTTGTTTATTCAAGAAATCATCTTCGTCTTAAGAGAGCCATATAGTTGAAAAAGCCTTTAGGATGCCGTGTCTAGAGTTATTTTGTAAGAGACAGTTCCTTCAAGCTAATTTCCGGACGAGTGACTTGAATCTCAAAGAATGTTTTTGTATTTTTTTTGAGTTTTCAAAGGAAAGTTACTATCGTGTCCGAGATGTTATACACGAACACATTGCACTGAAATGTCTTTTTAACCGATCTTAGCAGTCATTTTTGCACACCTGAACTGGCATCAAAGTAAATAAATTTCTGACATTTCACCGCAAGAACATCAGAGCCTGGTGCTCCTTCGTTCTCATGCCAGTTAATCGTTTGCAAATGTTTTGCATTTGGTGTCTTCCATTTCACCTTCTGTTACCGTCACTCCCACTGTACGCTAATACGCAGTACCTATTTCTCTCTTTTCCACCACTTAGAAGGACCATTATAGCGCGGCATTTCAAGTGTCGGCCAACTGACGGCCCAACTTACGACGCCAAACGCTTCTTCCCCCCCATTAACCACGCCTTTCGCCCCAGTGCAGCAGCTGGTGCGAGAAATTCGATTTTCATGCGACACGCTTTAGTAATCAGCTTTATGACCAATTTCCTGCCCACGGTCTCTGGTCTGGTGTGGTGTGGTCTGGTCTGGGCTGGTCTAGTCTGGCCAGCCTCCCTCTCTGAACACGCTGCTCACCGGGTTTGCGTGATGTTCGAAGATGCAGGAGATTGAATTGGTTTCAATGTGTCTTTGATATCCGAGACCGCGCGACTCCTCGGTGTCGGTGTCGGAGAATCGGAGCGTGTGACACAAAGTGCCGCTGACGGCTACAACACGCAGTTGACGGAGCCATAGATCTAGGCTCTTCCCCGGGCGCAGTGACGCACGCCCGGAGTTCGATTTCGCATGTCAATCGCTGTGAGGGATACCCGTCCGTTGGTTCGTTGGTTGTTTTGGTTCCGCGCCGATTGCTTCATCGATCGAGTATCATCGAGTGCAGTGCGTTGGTTCGAAACCTGTAATTGGTTTCGGAATGCAACAGATGAGCCTTATGACCTCATGAGTCTCCCAGAGTTCTATGTTTTCTCATCGAATGGCTGACCTAAATCGGCATCGAACGCACCAGCGAAGCTCATGCTACGCTACCGACAATCCAGGAACGCAGACAACCCTCCGTTCTCGAAGTCGAAGACAAATGCAAACATCTGCCACCTCATTCGGTGACTATTAATACACGGCCGAGACACGGGTGCCAGTGAAGCAGCAGCGGCAGCAGCAGCAGGATATCGGTAAACGATTCTGACACCGTGCGCCGCCCTCGGTTCCGCCCTTCTGCTATCCGTGTGTCGTGTGCCACTTTTCACCGAATTTTCCGCCCAATGTTCCACCCGCAGGAGGCGGTCGGTCGGTCTATGTCGCTATGTCACCTACGCCCTCTCGGACACTACCAGCCAGACCACAGCTAAATGTGACAATTATTTATCTTCTGTTATGATTTCGGCTTTCAGGACGTGGACGGGGTAGGTACAGATGGGCCATAGGGTCGTCAACCCCCTTGGACTCCTCAGGCTCCTCCGGCTAGTCGCTCGTTGGAATGACAATAATTGGAACCACCGGTGACAGCTCGAGGTGATAGGGGCGCCGTGGAGGATGAGGAGGGAGAGGAGGGAGGGAGGGTGTGATCAGTGCGTCGCAATTTTCAAAAATAAGTTTTCCCGCCCAACCTGTCAGGGGCCGGAGCGCGAGTGCGCACTGCCGTGACACGAGTCACGCGTTGTTCTCGATTGTTACCGTCGCCACCGACTACCCTTGGCCCGGAAATAAATCATCATTATCCGGCGTCCGGCGTGGAATCTGGAAACCGCTCAGAAGAAGCTGCTTGAAGATGGACGATATTTATAGACAGAAAATTCTTGGCCCCCGTACGGTGGCCACCGATCGCCGAACGATCCGTTCCGTCTAAAATTCTCGTTTCGTTCTCTGGCGCGCCTCGAAAACAAATGGCATTAATTGGCCGCGGGAATGCTTAGCTTAATGGGCGCCGAGACACTCCATCCCCTCGCCCAGAATCCCGGTGTCAACCTCTGCCTTCTCGATTCTCGAGCGGTGAACCGCAGCATATGGAACCGATGGCGGGTTTGGTGGGAGGTTGGTCAAACATTTTCCTTGCCTTTTTTCAATTTTCCTCCGACAAATTGCCCAAAATGTATGTGTGTGTGTTTGGTTGAGTGGAAAATTTAGTTTGCACTCGACGCGCGACCAGCAGCGACTCGTCGGACATGGGCGCTGGCCGTTGAACGTTGTTTGGACGTTTTGGTGCCCATGCTCCCCCTCTCTCTTCTCCCTTCCGGAGGCGGCCTTTACACTGACCACTTTTCCGACGATGAAACGCTCTAGTGGACGACGACGACGACGGCGACGACCACGACCACGGCGATGATGCTGACGATGATGGGTTGGAAGATAAAAAAGTCGAAACATTTCCCCCCCTGCGTATCATCCCCCACACTGCTGATCTTTGGGGGTTTGTTGAGCGCGCCGTTGACGAGTGGCTGAATGATGAGTGGCACGAGGTGGCGTTTCCACCGGACCACCACTCTGCTGGGACCCAACAAGGGAAGGGGACGGAAAAACGCGAGGAGTTGAAGGGTGCTCCACTTGGTTTGATTGATTGTACACACACCGTGTGGCGCGAGAGTGATCGTGGTGTTGGTGGAGATGCGGAAAATCTGTAAAAAGAGCCCCACGGAACATGGATGGACGCGCCGCGCACGCACGCATGGTCGCAAGTGTGTAGTCCGAGAGACAGAGAGAGAGGGGGGGGGGGGGGCAGGGGAGGATGATGGCGGACCGATCTAGTTAATTGCCGGTAGTGAAAGATGTGTCAGTTTTTATTGGCGGGTATAATTTGGCCTTCAGGGAAGGCAGCGAGACAGGAAAAGGGAGGACAGGGTTCCTGTTTGGTGCCGCAAGCGTTATGATGAGTGCGGGATGAATGGTGGAGAGAGAGAGCATTTATCACCGGATTTCGCATCACCCACCACACCCCAGCTGGAAAGTCCTCCTCGTGATGTGATTGATTCGATGTTTTAGTGTTCATTTCGTTAAGCGTTACTGTTTGGGTTTAATTTGAATTTATTTTCCAAAGATCGCCTAATATTCTTCAGCCACGATGGGGATGGCGTTGAGATTGCGCCGTTAGATTGCCATTTTACGGCAATTAACGGCACATGGATGCTGATGGTTTTGGTAACTGGCAGTTTAGAGCTGCATATACTAGCCTCTAAACGGCTTTTGGTAAAAGAGAACAAATGGTTCTGCTTTGGAGAATGTTTACTGTTTTGAGTTGACGTTGTTGATGGAGAGTTGATGGAGGCTTTGGACAGAGATTGAGAAACAGCAGAAAGCATATTTGTTCGTTTGCAGGTTCAGGCTAACTGCTGAGCATGTTGTCGACAAATAATCTATCAATTACGTGGTATCGTATGGTGTTTGACATATCAATTACTGCAGTAATCAATTGAAAACATTGGCGTTATATTTTACGACCAAAGTGTCAAATTTCTCTTCATATATTGCAGTAATCAATTGAAAACATTGGCGTTATATTTTACGACCAAAGTGTCAAATTTCTCTTCATATATTGAATTGCGATTGCGATATATTGCCAATCAGTTAAGTCAGTGTTTATGCATTGTTTTGCAGAAAATGGCATAGTTATAGAAGGCCAATCTGGACTTTTCAAACTTCCTAAGACTAAATTAAGCAAAGGATGAGCAAATGTTCAGACTGATTTTGGTAACATTAACCGGCCATAGTCAGCAATTCGACTCGAAGCCAAGGTTGAAATTTTGCATGTTTTCATAAAGTAAAATGACGAACAAAATGAACAGATGCCCGAATAGGTAGTTGCTCATGTATCTTCAAGCTTTGCTGCAACAATTATCATTTAATGTATAATTCTGCACTTTAATCACCAATTTGAAATAACCATCGCAAATGAAGATGCTGCTTTGCACATCAAAACTAATATTAATTCCTTTTGAATATTGAATTAAAACTTTTAAAATGCACTGCTGGTAATAGCGGAATATACGTTCTTGAGGAACAACCAATGATGCCCTACAACCACCATCAGTTAAATGAATGAGGAAACATCCATTTTCTTTCGCAAAACCATCTGGTCCTGTGTATTGATCGAACTCGTGCATTGTTCGCCCTGGTGTTTCGCTCCAGGAAAGGTTAATTAATATTTTGAAACCGTCTTTTGCGCTCGGTTATGAAATTACCATTCCCATTCATACCACACCGCAGTGCATGCACCCAGTGTAGCCAGTAGCGGTAGTAGTAGTAGTAGTAGTTGTAGGTAGCACCGCGCCGAAGTCACGTTCGGAATTGAAACACTGTTATCTTACTGAAATTCTCATTTTTTTATTCTTCTTTTTTCATGCTCGTTTCAGGTAAGTAACACAGGCGCTCGCTGCCCTCCTCTCATCCCTCGCCCAGTGATCTGCACAAAAACGGCTCAATTATGAGCCAGCTTAACAACATAACAACAGCAGAAGCCCCCCGGGCTGGCCGGCTTTTTAGAGAGCTGCTTGACCAGCATGTAGTCCGAAGTCCGGGCTATGGTGGATGATCGGTACCAGGCATGTATTGACCGTTTATTATCCGACGTAGAGAAAGGGGGAAAACCACCGGCACCACCGGGTGCTCATTGGCCAACGTCATTCCCTCGCCTGCCCCCCGAAAAAGCGCTCGGCAGCAAATCTGTTCTCACAAAAGGATATATCCACCCCCCAGAGGACCATCCACTTTCCCCTAAAAACCCCACGGGAAAGGTTCACCTGTGTCGGTGGCCATTGTTGCTGCAAACGCTAAGCATCTGCTAACTAATGGTGCACCATCATTATGCGTCCGGTCAGAACACAACCGGCCGGCCCCTCTCGGTGCTTGAAAATCGTTCTCCGGTTGGTCCGGTTAAAACGTTTTCCTGTCGTCTTCGTCGTCGACGTCGCGGCGAGAAGAAAGGCACTTCCTGACTGACACCACCGGTCGGAAGAATGGATCTCGGGTGTGGAAAATCCATTTCCCTTACCCCTCCGACCCGGGCCATCACTGGCGTACACGGCACAGAACAATCACGACGTCAACGACCACGTCGACAACGATGGGGCGGACGTTGTTCCTCTGTTGGCCCTGGTTGTTGGCCGGGCTCCTTTCTTTCTTTGCCTCGATTTTCCATAATAACATAAAATAATAGAAAAGCATCAGAAATCTGTTATCTGGCCGTAATGAAAATCGTGTTTCGTGTACGAAGCGCATCGTAGCTCTTGGTTGCTTGGTTGCTCCTGATGCTGCTGCTGCAGCAGTAGTGTTTTTCCTGCTGTGACACACCGGGAGGTGCCGTAATCTTGCTGCTGAAGGTACGCAGAAGCTCAGAAACGGAAGCGGGGTGCCGTGGGTGCGAGTGAGACGAGGTGTGAAAAAGTGGCACGGTTTTTCGACGGATTTTCCGCCCGCTCAAAGATAACTTCGACGCGCGGGAGAGACACTGGCAGGAAGTGGAAAGTGAAAAACGGGGCCAACGGTGCTCGATGTTGTTGTTGTTGCTAGCTTGCACCGACAATGCACCCGAAGGAGGAAGAGATAGAGAGGATGAGAGAAAAAGAGAGAAAGAGAGAGAGAGTAATGCTGATTGCATAGTCGCTTCGAGTGTAAGAAGTGTCACAAAGCCTAGTCGCTGAAGAAGCTACTAGCAGCAGGAGCACCAGCACCAGCAGCAGAAGCAAAAGCCACCACCAGCCAGACCAAGTCACTAGCAAAAGGCGGTCTTCGAGAATCGAGGTGCAAAATGGTTGATCTCGGGAAGGAGAAATCCCCTCATAGCCATGTGGCAGCAAAAGCAAATAATAATAGGACAGCTTACAATGAGGTGAGGTGGCTGGCGGTGGGGTGGAACAGGTGGAACGGAAGAGTTGTATAAATTGTAGCCATTTCGAAGATAAATTCATAAGAGCACACACCACCGTTCAGCGCATACCAGCCATTGCCACCCACTGTCTCTCTCTCTCTCTCTCTGTCTCTCTGTACGAGAACGCGCGAGGACATTTTTCAAACAACAGGTCCCTGTTGCTTCCCTTGGCGCTTCTGACACTCGACGCAAAAAACGTCGTTCGCCGTGCCGTTCACCGTGATTTTCATTTCGGATTTCCACGGCAGGGCAAACGGCAGGGAGATAATGCTTATGCTTTCACCTAGTTCGCCTTCGTTCGGCTTTCGACGACTTGATTTAGTGGCGCACAGAACAACCACACCCGTGGGATGGCAGTGGTGCTGCTGCTGCTTTTCGGTTGCTAAAGACGGATGGCGAAGATGGTTGTGGTGTGGCTGCAGTGGTTTGAAGCATTCTTCACTTCGTGCTACGATGCTGCTGCTGCAGGCAATGCTCCGTATGTGTGCCCTACTCGTGGTTGGGGGTTTCCGTGGATATAGAGTTTCTTTCGAGAGTTTTGTTCGCCTTCCGTTGTTCGCGATTGCACAATTGCGTCCGACCGTGGAGCGCGCAACAGGCTGCCAGAAATGGATAGGATTGGCCGCGGTGGTGTGTGCTTCCGGGTTCCGGAGTTTATCAGGACAATGTCAGAAGAGGTGATAGCCTCCCCATAAGCCCTCGCTGGCATAATGGCATTTTTGGAACGACAGAGTGAGGAATGATATGTTTCAATAAACATATTCCTTCATACATTGCCATCTCTTGAATCTACATATCGTTTACTTACTTGCATGCTTTCCTCACAGGAAAAGCCAACGGTGTCGTCTTACGTCGCGATAGTCGGGTAGTCGCGACTGTGAGTGTGAAATTTGACTCATTAAGCGAAGAAGTAAAACAATCTTCTAGCAACTACCAGCAGGAGGAGAAGGAGGAGGTGTGTTGGCATATGAGCAGCATCAGCAGCAGCAGCAGCAGCAGCATCACCGGCAACTGTCATCGATCATGCACGTCTCAGCTGCCGTTGCCGCCTCGGCCCGAGACTGCTTGGCTTCTTGAGTAATCGCTCCAACTCTCTGACATTAATCGAGCATCACATCGCCTGCCAGAGCGCGTAAGACGGAAAATGTCTTCCTTCCTTCGGGCGCGCTAGTCGCGTACCGCCGTCCATGTGTGTCTGCTATCGAGAAGTCCGCGTTCAAGACGGTGGGTGGGGATGATGATACTGGGATGTGATGTGTTCGCGCCTGTTTGCTGATAGCCGAAAGCGATGCAATCAGTTGTGTCTAGCTCAGAACGAGTGTGCACAGCAGAATGGTCCCGTTCCCATTAGCGGACGTCGGTGGATTGTTGCAAGTGACAATGTGGCAGAGCGCGTCTAGTTGGATTAACGCAACTAGCGAGAGCCAGAGAGTACCATCGCCGTCGCCGTGATGTGAGCGAAAATGCGTGCGAAAATGCGCGAACACGATACCGCCCGTACGTTGAAGTGATGATGTCTTCACCGTCATTTTGACGACGACGATGATGACGATGACGATGATGATCATGATGATGGCGGTGATTGCTAGTGCTAGTACGTGCGGGCAGGCCGACCCGGGTCTGAGATGATGCAGCAATTAATTACAAGAGTTTAAGTGTGATTAGATCATTGCACGATGACAGTTGCCGTTGAACGTGCGCCAAGAACGCGTTGCGCTCTTCCCGTTACGCCGCTGGGCCCCCGGAGGGCAGCAGGAGTGATGATGTCTATCTTGCGTACGACATACGTTGCCTGGTTTGCCTGCCGGTCTGCCTTCCACGGCAGTGTAATGGATGGAGGGCTTTCGGCGAATCCGTCCGACGGAGTATGATGGGTTCTTGTGGACATTTCGTACAAACTGTGCCATCCTGGTGCCCGGGGGGCTTTGGGTTTTCAACAATTAGGACACGAACTTGTCTAATGTTGCGATTATTAGAAGTTCAGAGTTGACAAGTAATCGTGTTCATTTCAATGGATGCTGCTTAGATATCTCTGGCGATGGTAGTTTCTCGTTTGTAGCACCGTTTGTTGAAATGGTCAATGTGTTTAAGAACCTCAAATGATTTACAGCAATCCTTCCAGTTTGTATAAGACCATCTGCTATTTTACTAAGTTCCACGCTACTCGCCTATTTCTATTAGCGCTCCAGCAGAATAAACTTTGAAGTCTTTAGACAGCCACGTTCTCCTTTTGGTTAAGGTGTTTGTCTAGACCAAATATAGAAAATGGCGATGCGAAAAGAACTGGTTGCAAAAAAAAAAGTATGGGTAAGGAAAATATCTTGTGAGATCGGAAGCTGGTTTCATGCCTATATAAGCGTGATTTAAAGAAGCAGGTATAATATTTTAACAAGCAAAGTTTGGTGGATGTTCCCTAATGGCATGTTGTTCTCCTGCAAGAGAGACTCTCGAGTACTGTGTTTGGATAAAAAATGATCGCAAACATGTAACATTCCACCAAGATAATGCTGCCGGATTGGATAGATTTAAGGACCGGAAACTTGCTTTGTTGGAATGCTCTGCTTGCATCAGAGTTAAATCATGTGAAGAACATCTAGGGAATCCTTAATAGCACTTGTCAGGTCCTTAGTGACATTAGTCCTAAAGTTGCTGAGCTTAAAGTAGTGACTGTAGTGCATTGGAAAATGCTGATTTGATAAAGAACAAGATAACATAAACTATCCGAGTTTATTCGTCAAGTTTTGATCCAAAAAATCAATCAACCTTAAGAGTTAACTTAAAACAACTTTTAACTATAGAGTTTGCTTAAATTTAAAGGATTACGGGTTACCGCGATTTGATTGTTCTCGATGACAAATATTTCATTCACAAAACAGTTGTTTACATTATGCAAGCTAATGGCGTCATCATTGAGCATTGCAAATAAGACGGAAAGTGTACATAAATGCTATTTCTCTTGTTTGACTTCTTGGCGTCTGCTGAGTGTCTCTTCATACGAATCGTAAACTCTATAAAACTGATCCAGCAGTACAGCCGAACGATCGAATCGTGCCTCCAGTGCGCACGGGTGCACTAATGGTTTTCGGAGAGGCTAGGAGTGCACGAGGCGACGTTTGGTTTGTGTGTCCCAGTTCCAAACCCATCCCACTGTCTCGAGCGTCTCAAGGTCATCGTACCACTTCCATCGTGTCCTGCACGTGTCCTGATCGATCGTGCCCCGTTAGGCCACTTGCGGCAGCGACTTGAACCCGTTTTTGGACGATCGCAGGCGACATCGCGACCGAGCTGGAGGAGCTCTCTAGGAACCGCGCTGCAAGTGCTTTTGCTTCCAGTGCGCCCCGGTTCGCACTTGCTGTTTTGCTGTTTTGCGTGGTTTTAGACAAATAAATTAAAATTAATTATCCCCATAATTAATTGGGTTGCGCGAATTCATTTGACTAATTAATTTATCCATCCTGTGAGACGCGCCAGTCGCTAGCGCCGCTCCTAATGTTGCTGCTGCTGCTGGTGCCTGATGGTGGAGGTGTTGCTGTTTGCCACGTCAACCAGCCCCACCATGACACTCATTCTTCTGCCTGCCACGCGTTCCCACCCGATTTGGCAACCTCATCTTGTTGGTTGGTTGGTGGGATGGTGTGGTTTCGAAGAAATCGTTACGTTCCTCGTGCTGTGGCGCCTTTACGGTGGAGTGCTTATGGAAGTAGAGTGACGCTCGCGTTCTTCTTATTGTAAAAGTTTCATGGCATTTTTTTAAAAGAAGTTTTCCACTGTCCTTTCGCGTGCTGTCCGTCGGATGACGTCCCTGAGTTCTTAAAGCAGCCGTGGACAAGCATCCAAAGTTCTTATGACCGGACGAACCGTTAGTCAGGGAAGTAGTAGTGGTAGTAGTAGTAAAGAGAGAGAAAGGGAAAGATGCCTCTTCACCCAACCAGCTCTGGTCCGTCCGGTTGTTTCTAATTTATTGAGATGACAATTTAATGTCATTAATTGATTTGCGGGAGTTTGTCTTTCGGTTGTCACATTTTCGAAGCAAACCTCGCGCGCTCCATGCGCCCCCCCCCCCTTTCTCTTTCTCTGTCTCTCGATCACTCGTTTACACGGCAAATGAGCAGAGGGCGCGTGAGGTGACAAGAAGGGACTGGCTGGTTCATAAATCTTCTTCCCGGGGCGTCGCTGGCGTGTAACTCGATGTTGACGAGCGCTAGTAGTGATGTCATTGCTTCGTGTTTCGAGCTGATGTTTTGCAGTCATGAGTGTCATCAACTCAAGCAATATTTACGGCCCTTGCTAGCCGCTACCACCAGGAGGGCTCTAGGACATATTGCGTAATTCATCGGTTGTGTGTTAGTGTCGGTGATTAGCATTTGGTTGGTCAAGGAGTGTAGGTCTCGTTATGTTGCTCGAATCGCAACCCGTTCGTCTAAACTTTTAGCATTCAACTGTTTGCTGCTGAACGAAGTGCTGATGCGAGTGCATTGTTTGCATCAACGATATCGCCAAAAGCAAAAAAAAAGTTTAAAAAAAGGAATTGCAAACATAAAGGATGGATGAAATATGATCGCGGTGCTGTCGGAGGCGATCGATTTCCATGCGCTTTAAAATCTCATGGCCTTTGGTGTGTGCGGTTGCATTCGTTTGTAGTAGGAGTGATTGATGCTACACTAATCACCTTCGTCTGCAAGAAATGGCAAACATCACGTCCCGCGCGTCTGGAGCGAGGTCTCGAGGGCAACACACGTGAGCATCGTCTCAGGTCGGAGCAAAATGCAATCCATCGGCATGCGACAATGGACACTATCGTCCCGCGATAGCAAACACAGAAGAGTGCATTCTCAAGCGTGTGAGCGGCGGTTTGTTAAGACTATCATCGATATACTTACGTGCCTGCGAGAAACGAAGACCCGCTGACTTGCTTAAAGGTGTAGCACCCGCTGCTGATCGGTAGTCATCGGATGGCGAGTGAAATGCTTTCAGTCATTGCACATTCCAGCGGCTTTCATTCGGGTATTTGTCAATCATAATCATAAACGATTCGTTTTGATTACTCTTGACGGTGGTGTGCTGGTGGTAGGCAAATGTTCGCCAGCCATTTCCAGTCCTTTCCATCCTTCCTCCCTCCCAACCGAACCCAAAATGGATGATGGAAAACGCCACACAACGTCAGTCAGAATGAAAGAGAGGAGAAGGAGAGAGAACAAAAAATAATATCCCGGCACGGTCGCACCATGGCCATGGACGGGTCACGGGAATTGATATTAATGAAAGCGAAAAAAGAATAGAAGAAGCGAGAGAGAGAAAGAGAGGGCGAGAGTGGGCCAGTGAGGAGGAGCCAGGGAAAATGGGTTTCAATTTCCCTTCGGGGGGTGGGAGTTAGATTAGTCCTTTCAGCCAGCCCCCTAAGGTCGATGGATTTTTTGGGTGGGGGATGGAATTAGGGGTTGGAATCCATGAGAATTCATATTCCTGCTCCCTGGTACCCACACCAATCCCCACTCGTTTGGGTGTACCGTCGTTTCAGTTTAATTCGCTACTCCGCCCTCCTCCTTCTCTTCGCTGTCCGGAGTATCGATGGGGAACACTCCTGAGCTGAGGCCTTCATTTGACACCAAAGCGTCGCGTAGCCGGTGTTTTGCCGAAAGTAAAAAGTGTAACAATAATGACGATTAGCCTAATAAAAATGACCCATAATCATTATCATAAATTTTGATGACCTGGACGCAGGACTCAAGGATTTTGGAGCGCACGGTGGCCGGATTCGCGTGAAATCGCGCGCGCGAAACCCATCATCATCCGCGAGGCCATGGTGCTGATGATGATGTCCATTGGCCTATGAAAAGTAAGCGAGCCGAGAAAAGGGAGCCAGTTCAGTGTTTGCATATTAAAGCTCACACCACATTCCACTTACTCGCTCACTCACTCACTCACTGATCGCTTTGGTTTCGGATGGCCTGGAATGGCTTTAAATGGAGGTTTACTGGTGGTGGTGGTGGCCCTATGATGAGGAAAATCAATTACTAGTTTTTGATTTTTAGTAGCCGTCAGTTGTTTTCCACTTTTTTTTGTGTGATGCTGTTGCTGCTGGTGCTGAACTCAGCGCAATAGGGATCAGCGAGCGCGTAATAGCGAAATAGAATGTTATGGCTTCCCTTTTTTCGGGGCGAGCGAATGAGCGACCGGTTCCGATCGAACCCCTGTTCCTCTCTGTCTCTCTCGCTCTCTCTCTGTTATTGTAATTAGCCGTACTGCGAAATGGAAAATCCGTGGAAATGGGAGTCGAACATGAATATAAATCACTTGCTAGTTCCACGCACTGTTGATGTTTGATTGCTGTGGGAGCACGGGGAGAGAGGGATGCTATAATACTTTGTTTGCAGTTCAAGCAAACTCAGCCTGGCACCTACGGTACGCATTACGGTTTGCAATCGAATTCCGGGTACGTGCCAGTTTCCCTACCAACCTCTCTGCTCGTGGTGGAATGGTTGTTTGATATGATTTTTTAATAAACTAACATTTGAAGTGTGTGGTGTTCTAATCTGCGATGAATTGGCACTGAGCTTGTTCGCTTTTATGATGGTGCGTTTGCATAATTAGAATGGCATGAATGGCCGTTGAAATTGTGTTGAAATTAAATCATTTTTAATCAAAATCCTTCCCGAAATGGCTTCAAATGATGTGCTTCATGGAAGTGAACGCTTTAGAATTTTAACTAAAAAAACAGGACACTAACCAATGAATGCATAATGCTCAGTCAACATAATATCCTCTGTCCCTGTGTTCGGTCCATTGGATGTTGGAATTGTAGCAGAAGCGGGCGTGAAGACACATTAGCGACACTTGAACGAGGTGGACCCGCAGTCGCCCGATATACACGGCAACAGAAAAGACGGTGCTGCTGCTGCTCAGCTTCTGTGCAGAGTCTGTAAGAGTAGCATTACATAGAGGGGATGGGTGCTTCGCGCGAAAAGCTGTTTTCCTCCTTCGCCGGAGCACTCCCGGGGTTCTGCTCTTCGATGCTCTTTGCCCGAGCTCGAATGCATCCGTTGCGAGGAGAAGGATTCTTGGAAACCGGAAACCGGAAACATGAGCCAAGGTTTTGACTTGCGGAGTACGGGGCACTAGAACCTTGACTCACCATCGCGTCAAGCGCGTTGAATCGGAAATAGCGTAAACCCGGCCAGTAGCTAGCTAGCTACCTGCTTCTACACTGATTTGAATATTTTAAATCCATCCAACTGCTCGTCCGGAAGCTGTTGGTGTCGGTCGGTGCTGGTGCACTCGGTTGAACTCTGGCTTGCTACCTACCGACGGTGGCGGATGCAATCGAATGATCATTTTTGCACCCCCCCGGGCGGAAGATGGCTGCATCCTGTTTCTTCAGGCCACGGTCCGGTGGTGGTGCATATGTGTGGCAAGTGAATGCACACCTCATGCATGGCAGCTCGAAATTAGATACGGTTGCCTGACGGACTTCTTCGGGTTCTGGTTCCGGCGATGGCAACGTGCTAGCTGTGCGGAGCGGAGAGGACTCCCTTGGGATCTATAAAGTGCACTTTTGCCTTCATTTATAATACTTCTCGGGCTAGCTCTCTCTCTCTCTTTCTCTCTCTCTCTCTCTCTCTCTCTCTCTCTCTCTCTCTCTCTCTCTTTCTCTCTCTCTCTCTCTCTCTCTTTCTCTCTCTCTCTCTCTCTCTGTCTCGCTTTTAAGAACGGATGAACGGATGGTGCAGGCAGGCAGGAGCGCGATTTCGATTTTTATCCTGCCATTCTATACGCAAGGATCAACGAAACCGACGGAGGATCGGAGTGTATGGCAGTACTCCGTTGGCGGGACTTTTGATTTATTCACTTACGTGTCCCACGGGGCAGGGCTTCGGGCTTTAGACCCCCCCCCTCCCTCCGCCCCGTCTGGATAGAACTCTATCGGCTACGGTCAAGCCATCGAACGGCCAGGATTTCATTTCTCGATAGAAGTCTGTTTCTCTACGGCAAAAGTCTGCGAGCGTGTTCTCTCGGTATCCATCCGGGGTCCGGGACCAGAGGAACTCTGGAGCGAGTGAAAAATGCAAATCCGGCCAAATATGTAAAATTTTATTTATGATCCTCAGGGGATCATTGAGGGCCGCTCTTCATCCCGGAACCGGCATTAGGTTAATCTGATATTTATGAAACGATCAGATGTGGAGGCTTGCTTCGGAGGTGATGCACATCTTTAGGAGGTGCTAATGGATAATAGAACAGGACGCTTGTGTCTCGTCTCCCGGCTCCAGGCAAATTATGTCGTTTTGTCGATGCGTTGGAGTGCCATCCATCGATGGATCCATCCATCCAGCGGATAAGGATAACGGGAGACAGTTCGATTGATGAGATAAGCATCCGGAAAACCGATTCCCCGATCCCCAGGTGCTTGGTGCCTTCAGTCACCAGGATTGGGAAATGGGAATTGGATTAGTGGGATTCGATCCGTCAGGTCGGAAACAGCAGGAAAAACATTTTAAAGAAAACCTAATCAGGCAAACCTTAGCTTGATTGACATTACCAGTGAGCAACAGTTCGTAGTACCATGGGGCTGCTCGTTCGAGGTAGATCTGGAATTCAATCCACCTGCCGAGGAGTACAATTCATTTTCACTTTAATTAAAAACCCATCACCAACCGCGAACACGATGGGTGCGGACTGTATGACGGAACGCCTCCTGCTTGGCCCTCCATCTCCGGTCTCGCCTTGGGTCGCTCCGTCTTCGATTACCTTCTTCTCGGCCAAGAATGATTTGCTGGAGTGAACGCGAACGAGTGAGCGACGAGTCTCTGCTGTTCTAGTCCTTTCGTCCGTGTGACGCACTCCCCGAGGCAGTCGCCGAGACCGAGAGAACGCGCTCGCGTGCGCCTTTTTCCCGCCGGGTTTGATGAAATGAAAATAGCGTTTGTTGATGTTTCACAGTTCCCGTGTAATGGGGTGCCTTAAGGTGTCCTTCATAAGGAGCTGCTGAAGATGCTTGGAAGAACGTTCGCATTCATTGAGTGGCAGGATCTGCTCGGTCTCTCTCGCTCTCTAGGAGCTCGGATCTCTGTTGTGTTGTGCTGGCGAGCATCTTTCCCTCTCCGGGCGCTTTACCTCGCTGGCTTCCTTCTATCTGTCAGCAAGCTTACGAGTTTTCCATTGCCTTGCCTTGGATGCCTTGCAAAGCAAACTTTCACCTATGTGCGTTGAGGAGCACCGTTCCCTGCCGTTTGCGGAAAGTTTGGTTGTCAGCTACCGTGTACTCCCCCGCGGTACACAAGTATCGTGAAGCAAATGCCGACGAGTTGCTGGTAGTTGCGAAAAATTAAAGGATTGCGCACATAATTCTCGTATTTCGAACGCGAGCGCAAGGAATGTTGAGAAAAATGATTCATTTCTGGTCCTGAGTCCTGGGGTCTTCACGTTCCTTTTCTCGTTAACAGGACCAGTTCTGCTTCGGTGGGAAGTCCCCGCGGCGGAAAACCGGTGGTTGGGGCGGCGAAATCGAGATTCGCACAGTACACAGTGCTACAGCGCGGTGCGGCGCGGCATGGCGTCTTGTTGTTTGTTCAGTTGCTAACTAGACGACCCTGGAGGAGTTTTCTTTCTTTACCGGCGCTGGAATGCGCTGTGTGGGATCGCTAGAAGCCGTCGGAGTAGCAGCAGCATACGGAATGACATACGAACCGTCAGACACAACTCCCGAGTACACGATACAGTCGCGAGGTTATTTCATTTTTTTTATCGTTTTCATTTCGTTGCCGCAGTAAGAATGAAGAGTAGGAGTTCAGTATGCCTTCGTAGGACAGTTTTTGAGGGTTGGGTTGATGCTGGCTGTACACCAGGAGTAACTTTTGCCTCCTCGTTCACAGTGACTAATTGGTGGAAAGTTGTATTTGTGATGTAAAATAGTTGTCGGATCCGAAATGTTGTTAGCGTTCGCGAAATAACTAAGGGCCTGCCCTTTTTTTGAGGTCGTGGCTTAGCGAGGATCTGCTTATTGTTAGGAGAATTTGGCATTCGCTTATTGAGATGCTTTCAATCTAAACCTGTTCACCTAGTAAGCAGCACCTCACGGTCTCTCTGCCAAAGAATGGTGAAAATGTCTTCAACGGTAGCAGATATTTGTTCTTCTGCATAAGTTGGAACACCCACTACCGTTACGTGGTATCTCTTTAGTCTCCATTTCGTTTAGCCACTCGTCGGCCACGGTCGCAGCCGTTTGACGATGCGTTTCTGGGGAGGAGGCTGTTAAAAATCTCATTTACATAATTTAATAATCGTCAACGCGACTCAACTGCTGCTTGAGCATGTGCTGCGCTGTGGACACACTTCATTGTAGCGACCACCACCACCTGCACCACCAGCAGCGGCAACAGCAACAGTAGCCCAACATCCGGAAATAGGCGCTAGATCAACAAGGACAAGGTGGAGTTTTGGTTCCGTTGCGTGCCTCTCGCAATCATCCTTCGGGAAAAGTTTTTCTATTTCTGGCAATTTTGTCGCTTTCTAAGGACAAAGTAATTCGCCCAAGAATCTACGGGACGTCCCCTTCTTTCCGTGAAGGGAAAGTAAATGAAGAAAAAAACGCAGAAAGCCCCATACCCTTCCTCGCGTTAGAGTCCAGCATTAAACGAATAGCAAAAAATAAAAAAAGGAATAAAAAGGATCCCTTGGTTTTTGTTGTTTGTCCGTCGCTGGGGTGCGATGGCATTCTGTTTTGACCGACTATGAGCGACGTCCCGTGATGGAATACTTTCCCTTTTTAAGGAGGGGTGAAAAAAAAAAACTAGAAAGGGAATAAACGGACGGTGCAAAAGGACAGACGACAGCATCCCGATGCTCATTTATGATGGTTTAAATTTTCATTAAGTTACATTCTTCGGCCTCGTCGTCGGTCCTGGGGTTCCCGCGTTTCGTCGTTCTACCGGACCCGTTACCGGTCCCGGCTTCCAGGTAGGTGATGTGGACGTAATTTTGAGCTCTAGGCTCAGGCTAGATGTGGCCGTTCACTCTATTTGACTACCTTTTTGTCGTGGCATGGCCTAGTGTGGATTGTTCTTCTCCGTGGAATGGATCCCTTACCGCGGACCCTGAACGCCTACCGCTTCCAAATGTGTCCATCCACGTCAGGTGAAGGAATTTAACAATGGAGGCGTTATTTTCCTGACACGGGGTGGCCCCTCATTCCTGAAAGATCGCATTTGTTTGGCACTTTTTTTTGCTCCCCTAAAATCAAAACATCCCCTTAAAAACAATGTCATCCTTTCGCAGAAGGGCAAGGGTTACCTTTGAGCCCCTAGAGGAAGGTGCCGATATTAAAATGTGTATGAAAACGTATCGGAACACAATCCGCATTCCCGTGTGGCCCGCTGCCACGGAATTATTCGATGACAGCCGATTGCCTCATCCGCCGCCTGTCTCCCAATGGATTGAATCATGCTCCGAAGAATGTGGCACTAACGCGCGATCCTACCTCCTTCTGGTGATCTACCGGGCTCGGGTCTCCGGAGGTTTAGCTTGTGAAGCATCATAATGATGTCATGCAACGAACTACGACGACGGTGTGTGGTGATGGCGATCGTCGTGACGATCGTCACCTCGCCATCGTTTCAAGGTGACGCCTTCCAACTATACCAAGCACACGCGAGACGCCGTTCGAGATGGTTTTGTGTGTGGTGGGCATATTGTTGGATCATCGAAAATTATAGAAAAAATCCTCTCGTGGAGATGGCGAAGGAGGCAGGAGGTTCGTTGCTTTTTGCCCGTTCAAACCGACACTCATTTGTTATCGAACATGACCTTACATCATCGCGGTGTCGCGGTTGATGGTCTCCGCCGCCACGGCAACTGCTGTCAGCAGCACGGCTCTAGTCAGATCGGTACCACGCTGAACCGGGTGCACGAGGTCACGCCGATCCGTGATCCTTTGCAAAAAAAAACGGGACCCCTCAACTATGTACGGTGGTGACGAGGCGCTATTGCTGCTACTACTGCGGTTGAATGATATTCAGACTTTGCGTTTAAATTATAAAAAAAAAATCAAAATTAAAAAGGGAGGAATAGTTCCGAGTCGCTTGTGGACGCCCTGGACCGAATGGAAGGATGATGGAACAGCCAAGAGGTTTGCGGTTTTAAGGGAAGAGCAGAAGCAGCGGAGAGAATGATTAAATTTTGTTCGCCCTCCTTTCTTCGGTTCGCTGCCATAAAGACGCAATGACAATGGGGAGGGTAGCATCATATCTCGTGGATCAATAGTGGGCGGAGTGTTACCAACGTCCTGCCACTGCCCTCTATCAGTGCTGTCGATGACGTCCCCGACTGCTCCTATTCAACTCG
>NC_064877.1:41797500-41830000 GCF_943734665.1 Anopheles aquasalis
AAAAATTTAAACCGATTATTCGTCTGCTTTCCTTTTATACCGCTATCATAGAATAGCACGATGTTTGTTAAAATTATCTCAGTTTTTAATTCTCACTTCAATAAACCATAAACACAGCGTTTTAAAGAATTTATTATTTTATATTTTATATCAATTTGTTAATCTTCTTTATCTAATTTAATCCATTTCACTAGAGTTAAGTGATTTGGATTTGTAGCAGATATTAAAACAAGCAGCTACGAGGTGCAAGTGTATACGATGGTATGCATAATTCTCGATGGAAACAGTTGATTGTTTGAAATAAAAAAAAAACAAACATAAGATCGAGGTGAGATCATAACGAAAGCATGTTTTGTGCATTCGTCCAGAACAGAGAAAGCCTGCCAGGCGTGGCGTAGCTTATACAGTTATACTTGGTTATACCACAAGCTCCCTGTTGTGCTAAATTCCTCGCTCTCGTCTAGGCCTTTCTCTACGCCCTATCGCACACTTGATTCGATTCGATTATTAACTCCTTCTTTGAATTCTCCACCCCTTTCGCATCGTTCAGTAATGCATCATAATCTACGACTTAAAATTCCTCCTGCAGATTTGCCGTTTGCAGGATACGACAATGTTGCAACAGCACTGTACTTGCTCATTGCCATTGGTCCGTCGTCCGTCAATTAGCATTCGATAGGCAACCTGTTTCATTTCGAGGTTAATTTCGTAACTGCGCAATGGGTGTGCGATACGGCAATCAACCGGAGACGCGCACTTCCCACAGGTTATTCCGTAGTTCACTCGGAGAAGCTCCGGGGTTTGTTTTGGCCAGGCACTAGCAAAACTAACAAATACTGTCAGCATAAAAGTGACCAGTAACAGATCAGACCAAACACAAACGGGAGGGAGGGGTTTGGGGGTGCGGAAAACACAAAAAGTGCTCAAAAAACCCTACACCACTTCCGCCATTCATTGACGGGTGCGAGCGAGGAGGTGTTATGCAAATCCGACTGTTCCGACTTGTTCAAATGGTAAAAGTCAACAAAACCTGACAGCGACCTGCTCTGCCAGAATGTTGTTTGGGGGTTGTGATGGGCCATGCTTGTCAGCCAGCGTTTGAAGCGCGAAGCTTCAATCTTGTGTGTGCGTGCGCATCGCTTGGCTGGCTGCCTGCCTGGCTGTCGGTTCCGTTCGTTCACGATGTGCGCATCACGATCATGGTGGTGTGCTGTGTGCCACGCTCCGGTGATCCGCACCCAGTCTGCTCCATCCGGTTTCCACGTAATGATCAGTCAGAAGCAAAAGAAGAAACATACACCGAGCGAGTGAAAGAGAGAGCGGGAGCGATCGCGAGCGAAGGGTTGACAAACCCGTAGGAAAGGGGTGAATCTTCGCCATTGGAGGGCGGCAGGCAGAACTGGCCAATTTCAAGGTTAAGTGCGCGTCACGCCATTGCCAACACAACTACATCGTTGCAGTTCGAGTTCGGAGTGGGGTACCAAGGCACCAGCTGCCAACCGGCCGGCGTTTTCCAATTTCACCCTCACACACACGTATGAGCAGACACACAAACTTGATCATCAAAAGCTACGATCACTTGTGAAGCATCTGGTTTTGTATTGGTGAAAATTCAACGACGCGTATCCATTGCGTCATAGCTCCATGGCGGGAGCTATGCTCAGTCCATGCTGCAGCCGATCTGATGCTCGAGCGATGATCGAGCCGGTGATCATCTGCAGTGAAGATCGATGAGCTGATCGGATCGTAATCTTTTTGCTTTAAAGTGTTGCAGAAGCTTAACGGCGACTGGATGTCACTGGATACGAAATGAACTGCCATTACTTTGGCAAAGGCAGACCGAGATCGAGAACTGCCGGATCCACAGCGACATCGGACAGCAGCTCACATGTTTCTGTTGATTGCCAATAGATACACCTCACCTGTGTGTTCGGTTAAAGAAGAAGATGAAACCCCCGGTGTTTAGCTCGAGCAAACGTGTGCGCCCGCACGAATGTGTTTGTGGTGAGGAGACTAGACAGACAGACCGACTGGAAGTAGTAAGCAACGCCCAAGACGAACGGACAGACGGAGGTCAATGGCCCGTGCGGCGGTGGTTTAGAATACCGATGTGCCCGATCACACGGGAAACGGCAACGGGGAACCCGATTTGCACAATCGTCAGCAGCATTCCAATCGCGATATGTAAACGCTCCCGTGGATCATCCGGCATCGGTGGCCTCGTGGTGGTCTTCCTGGAGTTTGTTTCTTGTTTTGCTCTCGCGATTAGCCGATGGTCGTATGTAGCGAGTTCGATCTCTCGTACACTGTCTCGGTCTTTGAATTTTATCTCGAGTTTGACGTAGATCGAAATGCGAAAAATGGGAACGGGATCCACTAAGCGTAAGCTTATCTTGTCAGTCTTGTGGTATATCGATGTCATGAGGGTTGATCGTTGAACAATTGGCAAACTTCTCTCTCTCTCTCTCTCTCTCTCTCTCTCTCTCTCTCTCTATTTCTCTCTCTCTGTTTCTCGTATTCGTAGACGCATACGATGTGTTGTCCGAAGTTTTCCACCGTTTTTTCCACCCCTTTTTCCTTGCACTTGCTCCCATGCCAGTCGCTGTACCGGTGCCGGTTCGTTCGAAAAGGCATCGAAGATGGTTAACTTCTGCCTTTCGCATGTCGCATCAACGGCAGAGACAGGGCGAGGGAGGCCACCGGGGGCTACAGGTGACTGTGCCACGTCGAGGGTGTCAGTTCGAGTTTCGATTTCAATACGTTTTGTTAGGTTAGTTGCCCAGTCCACTGGCCCACCACGCTACCACGCTACGGTCCGTTTCTCGCTGTCGTTCTCGGCTGTCACGCTAGCATCCGGCAATTCACGATGGCTACGGTAGGGTGTTGCCTCTCTACACCGCCACAGCCCTTTGAGAGGCTGCTTCCTCTTCGCAGCTGTTCCGTTCACCGGACGCTCGGTTTGGTTTTGTTCTCACCTTTTGCCGTTTCGAAATGGCTGCCTGCCAGCACCATCTATGCTGGTATCTTCTCGCAAGACGACAGTGGCAGTAGATAATTGTATGTTTCTTGCTAGTGTAACACTTTGTTTCATTAGTAAAGTGAAGTGTTTCTCTTGTAGTAATATTTGACATGAGGTTTTTGTTTTAGTTTTTTCCGCATACTTTAGGAAGCAAACTTTCAATGGATTTTACTTTTTGTAGCAGCATTTTATCTATGATTTTCGTCCTGATTTTGATTATTCTACACACGCCCTTAACAGGCTTCTCCTTAAATATATTCTTCTGATGAAGTTCCTTGATTGTAATTTGTTATCAGCTTATCGAAACAGTATTGTAATTTAAGTGTACTAGCTGTTGCTCAATTTGTATTGCTACATTATGAGTTTTCGCAAATGTCTAATGAATTTTATGAACATATTCTCATCCTGCTCCAATGTTTTGCTACTTAGAGTTCAAAATAATCCGGAAAATGAGAGATTTCCATTAGAAATTTGACACTGAATTTCGATTGAATTTACACTTAATAGCTGAGATGGCGTGAAACAAATAGCAGTGGATACACGATTTATTGCAAACATTTTACTTGTGTGACATTTTGCCGTCGTCAAAAAAATGGTTTTAAGAAACATTGTCTCTTCTTTGTAACAAGCATCACTTCAGAATGTCCACTGTTCTTTTCGAATTCCATTGCTTCTGCACTTCCTTCCTCTTTTTCTCGCGGTCTTTGCTTGCACATCACCGTACATTCCTTTACAATGAGCCACCGCAATGTTGGGATAGTACGCCTGCAAACATGCCGGGGCGGTTGGCCTGTGATGCCGGAATGAATAATATCTCTTTCTCTTGCGACACCTTGTCCCCGGGGAAACCGGTTCCTTAGCCGGCTCTGGTCATCGTTAAATAACATTCGTGTCCCTTCCAGTTTCAGCGCTTGCTCTGCGTTGCACTGGCCGATGCATCCCATCATGCGCCGGTTTTATAGCTCAAGGCTTTTCGTTGCCGGCGTTCGTTTCACGAGTCCTCGATTCGCGGAATATTCGGGTCAGGTTGGTACACGCGGTGCGACCATTGCAGAGCTGGCTCTAGCGAATGCATTCCACCAACGGTGGGAAGTGTAGCCGCGGTTTTTGTGCTATCTGACTGGACCTTATCATCGTGTCCAGAGATTAATACTTTTTACGATTCATTACGGCTGCCGGAACTCCGGTTGTTTCATTTTATGCAAGCGTGCCAGCTATCTGACTCAGCCGTGCGGTTTTATGCTAGCCGCGTGATTGTCGTTCGCTTGGCCTTCAAAGAAACATTTTGTTGTTGTTACTGTTGTTTGCAAACCTGCACGTTCGAAAGGCTGCTGAGCTTCCTTCGCTTAAGGCTCGTCGGTTCATTATGATTAAGGCAACCATTTTTCGTTTACGCTTTACACCCCGCACCCATCTCCAAACGATTGCAAGTAATATGCGCTTTATCATTTTTAATTTGTAAAAAGTGTTCTTTCATTTGTGCGCCATCCCCCTCGCACCACAGTTTGCCCCGCGGCCAAGGCACGGCACCACATTTTACCATGCGCTTAATCCAAGCTTAATTTCTCATCGTAATGTGCATCGGCACCGACCGACCGACCGACCGACCGACCGGCCAATGGTTTATCGGAGATGGTTTATCGAAATAATTTCGAGCGAAAAACAAAACAAAAACCACGCAAAAAATGGCGAAAAACTAAAGCCAGTTGCAATGTTCGCAAGTCCAATCCGATGGGCGGCCGCCAGCCGTGAAGGGTGTTACTGGTTATGGTTATGTTTCGATTCCATTTTTCCCCCGCCTTGTGCGCTATCGGTGGTCTTTGGGGCTGAAAACATCATTCTGATGGGGGGATGGTCCCAAGGGTAGTAAGTCCCCGGGATTCTCTCTCTCTCTCTCCGTTCTTTTCGATTGCGGAAAAGCTGATGCTGTTGTTGCTGCTGCTGAAAGTTTCTTTTCGTTGCTTTTCGCTGGAGTTTTTTTTGGCGGGCGCTCCATCGAAACGCGAGCGAAAGTAAATTAATTTATGCAACAGGATTTAAACGATTTATTGCCAATTGGGGTGCGCTGGTGGAGGATTTGTACAAATCGCACGCCCGCTCACACGCCTGCTTGTGCTCGGTAGCTCACGATGCGAATGCGATGTGGTGGCGAAATACTCGAGCTGGAGTGGTCTTGACGTCAACATGCTGTGTGGCATATCCGTAGTCCGTAGTTGGGATTGGGGGTGCATGCGATGCATGTTTTATGCTGCATCGAATGTTGCATCCCTCCGCCGCCGCTGGATGGTGTTCATGTTTTATGCAAGCATCTTAATTTGTCGATAATTGACGGAATCCGAAGCCGGGGAAGTGACTCTTCATTAGCGTAGCTTTGGTCCAATCGCACCCATCGGTCGGTGCTCTTGACATCTTGAGCATACGAGAGCGCGCGCGCTTCGCATCAGAAATGGCTCTCAGCTTAATAAGATGTCAGATGAGATCAAAGGGTGAACAGCAACAGCACCAGCAGCAGCAGCAGCAGCAGTTGTCGGTTTAGGGATTGGACGAGCGAGAAAGAGAGAGAGAGTGCAAGCGGCAGTGTCAGGTTGAGCGGTAGCCGGCGGTGCTGATATTGATAAGCCGATAATTAATCGCGTGTTTGTGTCTCGCTGGCGTCTCGGTACTCCCCGTCACATACGTTTAGCATCGAAGCTAGGGTGATCGCTCCGGTATACTGTCCCATGATGGCGCACTTGGCGATGGAGAAGAAAAAGTTAAACAACCCCCCCCCCCCCCCACGTTAGGGGATGAATGATGCATTAGTGAGCACCGGATGCATCCGGCGAAGTATCGGAGCTTTATCCTTACCACGGATGGTCGTATTTCCGGCTTATCGAATGAGAAACCTTGAACGTTCGTCCGTGAAAGTCTCGCGAATCCACGTGTGGCCCCCTGACGTGGCTCAACCCCCGGGGGCGGTGTAGTTGGTTTAAGGATAATTTCTTGCGTTTGATGCCGTTGCCACCAGATCATCAACAACAGCATCATCATCGGCTTCATCATTTCGGTGCGCATTAGACGCTCGGGATACTCGATATCCAATTAGCCGGTGCTGGTGTATCGTGAGTGTGTAATGGTGGCCGTTGCGGATGATACCGAACTTGTTGTCCGCGTGGGGGGCGGCTGTCAGCACGAAGCTCTCGGTGTTGCTGTTCACCAAACGAGAACTATCTGGCCCTTGGTGGCCCTTGGCGAATAACTAGATCAATGGCTACTGCCTTTGACAACGGCAATCATACTACTCTCTCTCTCTCTCTCTCCCTCTCTCTTCTCCTTCTCCTTCTTGTCCGTGCCCTCCGGCCTGCTGACCTGCTGTGTTCGAAAATCCAAAATTCCTCGAATTTATCGGCAGGAATGTTTTGCGGGTTTTTGTGGCTAATTAATTTATCTGTTTATCCGACCCTGAAAAGTTGCAACACCCTCTCCGGACACCCCCTACCCTGCAACGGCCTGGGAAAAAAACCGCACGATGTTAACATTCTTCTTTTTTTTCCCCATTGCTTCGTTACTTCTCTTCGCCACAGGTAGAGGCCATGATGTCCTGCCCCCTGCCATTACCATTGCCACTACTTCCACCAACATTGCACGCAGAGTTCTCCCCGGTGCACATCGGAGTTAAGGTAAGTTTCTGGTGTTTAGTGGAGCGTGAGAGAGAGTGAGAGAAAGAGAGAGTCAGGGAGAGAGATCGGCTTAAACTTTCCGATGATGATGATGATGGTGGTGGTGTGGTGGGCTGTGGTGATCCGACATGACCAGAACCTTCTGACGTCTGTAGTGCTCCCGATATCATGCAGAGAACGTCAATTATATCCAGTCTAGAGTTGATGAGAAGGGTGGATGATGAATGGTGGTGGAGCTGTGGAGCGGCGAGCGAGCTACTACATGAACCTCGGCCGTTGTACCACTGGGGGCTAGACACGCCGCACACCGCCACACTCACACAGCCAGTTACCGATACTGTGCTCTCTTCCTTTTCCGTTGGCCTCCGAAGAGGAAGTTCTCATTGCACGAACCATCGACCACCGGCCAGGACCTGCAGGGCTCCGATAAAAGGGGTTAGTGTGCTCGTGCACACCACCCATTAAGGGGTTGTGGTTCTCAGGAACCACGGTTTGTGTCTGTGTGCCATGACGGTAAAGATACTCACAGAGGTAGGACGTGTTGTTGTTCCAGTGAATCAGAAACAGGGATTGGATGGAAGAACCTAAGGGCTAACGGCTAAGAAGGCCTTCATAATTAGTCGTTTCTTTGACTGATGATGATCCAATCTGCTCTCAGCACAGGCTTTTATCTTTATCGCAAGATCTCCCTCCATGCGCGTGTGCTTGAGCGGCCCCCAAGGGCGTTCGCTGTCATCCCTACAAGCCGTACCGGACGAATAATCATGATTGGTGAGACCACATGGGCTTTCGAACCATGGAAACCATGCACGGGAAATTCCCAAAGTGATTGACAAAAAGTTTCATCCCGCCACCAAACTATTTTCATAATGTATTGAATGGAAATCTAATTAGGATCGAACGAGTAAAGAGGTGGCAAAGGGCGGTTGATCCATTATCTCCGCCTAAATCACATAAAGCATCGAGAGGGAGAGAGAGGACTTTTCCTGTAGAGCTGCGCACCATGGGATCAATCTTGTCACCAGCACGGCCACTACAGAGATTGAATCGCTGCTTTGGCACCGCGCTGGAAGCAAAATTCAATTTCATATCTCCTAGCTATGCGGGCGTGTTAGACACGTTGATGGTGGAGGTGGTGATGGTGGCGGCAGCAAAATGGTGACAGTGAACAGCGCGAAATCGTCGAAAAAATACCTTCCCAGAGCCAGAGATCGCGTTCTGATGGGTTTCGCGCGCCTCTCGCGGAAGGTAGATTGCCGACTCCGATTTACATATTCAATTTTGTAAACAATTTTTACCTCAACCTGGGTCTGGCCGGGGCCCACCAGGTGTTGTTACACTGCGTGCGTTGTTTGCTGGTGCCCGCGTGCCATCTTTTGGGATCGCTTTTAGGTTGGTTGGTTGGCGCGATCGTCCTAACGCCGCGATGGCGATGGCTTCATTCGCGGGAACAACTTTTCCCATCAGCGCTGGCGCTGGAGAGGACACCGACGCTCGATATGATTGATTTTCGTGATGGAAAAGATTAGAAAACGCAAACCGTGGCCGCGCAAGGCCATGGTGGCGATGATATGGTGGTTGGGATTGATGTGCTGCGATGCTCGAATAACTTAACTTCTCGATGGAACTAGCGATCTCTTGGGGAATTCGGCGGAATTTTGGCAAACTTTTGGTTTCTAGGAAGGTATCTAATAGAGTGGTGGGTAGAAAGACAATGTTGAAGAGGGAATTGCCGGTGGAAAATGCTCGATTTTGTGTGGAAAACGAAAAACACCAGGCGCCTCCATTGGTCAACGAATTGAGTCGAAACAGATTCATAGTACCCTAAGCATCACGCCATATCAACCAATACTAACTTAAAAATTGAAGTTTTTGGAGTATAAAAAAGCCACCGAAAAGTGCGGCATTCAAATCCTCAACCTAGCGTACGAAGCCACTCCCAAGGAAGGTGTAAAGGTGTGCCAGGTATCAAGCCGCGCACACGTATCGGAACAGGGCCACTTGGAGCGCGGGGATTTTACTGGTAGTTCATAAATTTGCTCCTTTATCGTTGAAATATTTATGAGAATGGCACCACCACCAGCCAGAGAACGAACCGAAGAACAGGGACCTTCCGCTCGGTAGCATCCATCCATCCTGTATCTCCTCCTCTCCCTCTTCAGGTCACACACCACGGCCGTTTTCTCCGTGATGGCACCCAGAAGGGATAAGCAGCAGCAGCAGCAGCAGCAACAGCACGGCAGCATAGATTCTGGTTTTCATTTCTTTCCCGAACGCTCGACGGCGGCCTCGGTGACGGCCATTACTTTCCACTGTCCCAGGCCAGGCCAGGAGGGAGGGCGGGCCCGGCTGCGTCGGCGTCTCCTCCCTGCTCGGAAACTCATTTTGTATCTATTTGTTAAAGGTTATGGCACTTCAGAGAGCGCTGCGTCTCGCGCTAGTGAAGAATCTCAGGCATGGCTTACGTGCGTGCGTGCGAGCGTGTGTCTTTTCCACCCCCCTCCCCGGCACATTGTTGGCATTTTTTTTGCGCTGCGTTCCATGGGGTTCGTGATAGATATAATTTCACGTGGAGAGCACGTCCTACGCTACGCAGAAAGGCGACACAAATGTCCTTTGACCGCGGCGAGGAGTCGACCGACGCATTCTGTGTGTGGCGCGGCACGTGGTCCTTGGATGTGGGCACGTGAGTGGACTACCTGACGTGAGCGAAGAGAGCGGGTTGGACGAAATGAAACAAATTGCCGCTGGATGAGGACCAGGACCAGGACGATGATGATGATGATGGGGCGATGGTTTCCCCCGTCTAGGCGAGTGTTGGTTTGTAATTGTGCGCTGGTTTATGGTGACCTGGCCAAACCAGAAGCACACACCTTTTGCCTTTTGTGCTGTGACTCCGGTGGCAGGGATGCTGTGACGGTGACCAGTATCTGCCACGAGCTTCGTCGCGGGATTCCTTTCATCCTCGGTCGGATCCTGTGCGACAGAAGAAAATGTGCTCAAAATGGCGTAAAATTGAATCAACTCTCTCTCTCTCTCTGCCTCGCTCGCTCGGTCTTTTGAAGCATTCTTCACCTTTTGTGAGGTGGCCAGAGTGCGTCCACCCGGGCTTGTGGTGGTGTGAGACAGTTAATTGATTTTCAAATACCACGCATGGTGTCCGTGTCACGGGAAGGATGCTTTTCGGTACGCAGCACGCTCAAAATGTCCACAATCTGGAGTGCCGCGTCGGTGAAGAGTTATGAAATGCTGCTTTTGGTGGTGGACCGTGTCAAAGGCCACGATGATGAACTATGGAGGGCTTTCCAAAGGAATGGCGTGTCGCGTCGAGTGTTTTGTTATTAACTTTTGGCACCCAAAGATCGTCGGCTCAAGCGTGGTTTGTTGGCGGAAACGTGGAGCACAAAAGTATGGAACACAAAATCTGTGCCGCTACTGCTGGCAGTGGTGATACCAACAATACACCTGGAAGGAAAAGAGAACGCAGAAGAAGGGGAAGTGAACAATCGCGCCCTGCCGCTCGTTTGCCGCTGGGTGCTGGTGAAAGATTAAACCTAATGCAATCCATCCATACATCAGACATTACTTCCAATCAATTAAAGAGGAATTGGATTGGCCTCCGCTCGAGGAACAGCAGGCGCTGGAAAGGTCGCCGTCTGTACGGCCACAGGAAATGGAAAGCGGATGATGGACACCAAACCCTGTGACTCGAGGCCGATTTTCGGCGGCGGATTTTCACCATATCACACCTTTCCAGTGGAGTGCAGTGGCCTAGGAGGGAAGGGGATTGGGTTGGATCGTCATGTTTTCTGCGATTTCTGGCCGACTCTGTTCCGCTTGCGCTACACGGACGGTTACGCTTCACCTGTCGCGGAGCGGAAGTAGAACTGAAATTGATCCACTGTAAGCCTGGGGCGATGCAAGGTGGGGGTGGTTATGCCTAAAGTGAGGAGGGTGGAGGTCCATTCTGTAATGGCTGTCGTCATCAGCTTATCACGCTAGTCACATACACGCTCGCTCGCTCGTTCGCTCGCTCTGGCCGCTGCGTACGTCAGCGTCACGGTAAGAAAAAGAAAATCCGTGAAGGAACTGGAGGAGGACGAGAAGGAGGCATAAATCCAATTTTTCGAACATGCACAATTCGATTTTTATACGTTTGTTGTTCACGGTAATTTGGGTGCTGGGGGTGCGCGTTGGCGAGAGTGGATGGTCCTTTATCGTGGTCTCAGCTTTGGAGCGTGAGAGCGAGGAGAGCCAATTGTAAGATCCCATCCACCCTCAGGTGTGCTGGGTCGTAAAATAGAGAAAATTTTATTAATCGTAAATCGTAAGAACGGTGCATTAAGTGGGACGAGCGAGCTGGAGGAGGCGAATGCTTTCCTTGGAAGGTCCTCGAAGCGTGGCTGGAGATGATCCGGCTTATGCGTATGCCGGGGCTGAAGTAGCCAATGCGTGCGGGCGTATTTTGATATTTTTTTTTCTTCCACGGGACCTTATGTTCCGTGCTTATTGGTTTGCCTTTTGAGATTCAGATGTTTTCGCTTCTGGAGTAAGCCATTTAGCCGTTGTAATGTCTAATGTATTGGTGGGATTCGCGTGGACTAAGTTCCATTTAGCAGCAAAATGCTTTGTTCACAATTTTACTCAGCTAAAAATGGGGTCGAAAAACATTCAGCTTACATATTTGAAATAAGTAAATATGTTTTCTGCTTATTAGAAGGGAAATTGAATCGAAATAAATTGAACTTATACGTCGTTTCGAATTCCCCTTGACTGAAAGGTATCGTTTGTGAATTTTCTTGAGTAGTGATGCCTCAAAAGTTAGAACACATTTTTCTATGTAAAAATGATACATTCTGATCTAAGTGAATATATTCCAAATGCTATGGATGCTGTAGATGCTATTGATCTTGGCCTGAAACAGTATTTGGAGCATTTGGAAATAGGTCATGTTTCAAAAGTCCTTTTCGGGACACCCTAGTAGCGTTGCTACTAATGATGACGGACGATGTCGGTAAAATCGCAGAAGCCTCTGTTGCACAGAAGCAGGTCGAGTGTCTTATGTTTTACCCCGTTTTACTCATCCGCTGCACATGTCACCTGCAATATTGCACCAGCAGCTACGCTCTCCACTTTCCAAGGCCTCGTGTTTTTCACTTTCGCGTAGTTCGTGTCATGATTGCATGTCTCTCCGGTGGTGGCTTCATGGTGATTATCGCCAATTTCTTCCCTCATTTTCTCCCTCGCTTTTCTACCCTCTTCAAAACGAGCTCAACCGTGTATAGCACCGGGTAACTTCCACAGGCGACCAACGATCACCACAACGCTACGCACTCAGCTGAGCAGCGCTAGCGATGTTGCTGATGTACATGGTAACTTCTTGGGCTCGGTATGCTAGCTTGCACCGAAAACGCACCGAACCTTATCCTGAGGTGTGCGAGACCGCATCCGCCGGTCTTTGGGCAGTCACCGGTGGAACACGGATGCACACGGATGGAACATGGAACGCGGATTCTGGTTTCTGCATGGATCACCTCTCGTCGGGTGCGATGGTGTGTGAAAGCGCCAGCTCACCACCAGCGGAAAAGCTTATCATTACCCGCGGTCAGTCCAGCGCCCGCACGTACTTCCTTCTGCATCAAAGGGTTCTTCGGTGTTCGCCTTTTGCTTCGTTCGGTTCTTTCCGCTGGCCCACAGCTGCGATGGAGGCCCCCCCAGGGGACGGACTCCGTCTCGTACATCCTCTTTTGCCTTCATCGGACCTCGAACCAGGTGACTGGAGCCCAGGGCCACCGACGGCCGTCAGTTCATGGATTCATTCGATCCTGTCGTGCGTAAAATACAAACTAATTACCGCTCAGGCGATGAAGGGCGAATATGAGAAGCAGTAGAAGAAGAAAAGGAAGCAGCAGCAGCAAGAAAAGTGCTCCATCGCCATTTCTCATACACCAACGCACACATGAGCTCCCGTAATGGGGCGAAGAATGAAGAGGAATGAAGAAAACGGTTGGGGTTGACTTCAGGGGTAGCAAAAAGGGTTGTGAGGTAAATCGAGTTACACATCCTCCCTCATCCGCCAGTAATTAACGTGGCCTCAAGTCAAACGAAACTATTAGCACCCCGGTGAAATCCTAGGATCCTAGCCATTGCGCTGTCAAAACCATAGTGGGAGCTCCATCATCGAACAGGGAAGAGCGGAAAGTAGATGTCTGGGAGATGGTCATACATCACCACCGCTTAGATGTATGTGAAATGCTCTTTTGAAGTTACTCCAATTGGAAATTGCTTTCGTGGAGTAGCACGGAGTCGGTTTACCTCATCAGTTGATTTCTCTCGGCAACGGCTCCATCGCGTTGACGCACACAGATGATGGAAGAAGACCGTATGCGTAGCGGTTCGAAGGCTGAATGAATATTTCATTTACCAGAACTGAAGGTCGATGGGCTTCTGTAGATGATCGACAAAGAATTGGAATTCCGATCGGCAGGAGCCGGGAGAATCCTTTGTGACGCTCTCTGTCTCTCCCGGGGCGGAACGACTTTAAACTGTGGTTCCACAGAAGATTCTGAAGAAGTAGCAGTAGTGGTGGAGGGGTTTTCCCTTAAGAGACCGTCGGTAGCCATACTCCATACATGATGTAAATACCAGCCCCAAGTCCGGCAGTGATAAAAGATTCAAACTTATGACAGTGGAACGACAACAGGGTATCGAATACCCGAAACACACGATGGTTGGGGACTTCTGTTGAGTTGAGAATTTCATGTGTCCCTGTGTGTGCTTGTGTGGTACAGTGCCTCACGAAAAGAGGTCCAGTTCCACCTTTGAGGTAACTGTTTTACAATTAATGACGAGTTGGCCGGTTCAGGGCACTGGGGCATACCAAGAATACAACGTCTAACGTCAGTCCCATAGCACGTGGGTTTGAGATTTGAAGTTTTTCAAGAATTCCCGAAAACCTTTCCGCCCAATGTCGACTCGACTGTCTGCACGCCTTGTAGCTGCTTTCTGTTCCCGTTCACACCGTCCTTAATGGCCCTAGTGCCGCACCAAAAGGGTAACCGTCGTCGTCGTCGTGCAAATAGCATCAAACAATCGTAACGATGTTGTACGGTAAGATTTCATAACATATTTAGTGACCCTTTCACCCGTTCCCGGTCTGTCCTGTCCCGTTTGGTTGCGTTTTATTTTTACCCAGTGTACCGGTCTCGCTCGGACCGCCGGTTGCTTCCTTGGGCGAAAGTCTTGTGTCACCCGTTCAGTTCTCCGGCAGCAGAATGTCAAAACCATTTGCCGTACGTACTGGGGCGACTGTGGGTTGAGCTGGACCATCATTTTTTCACCTTAATATAATGTTTATGACATAAAAGCGTATGGTAAGCCTGTTTTTCTTTGACCTGCCTTCTGGTCTGCTCCTCCCCGCCCCCCCCCCCCCCCCCCCCCCCCTAGTACCCCTTCGATGACCAACGGACGTCACTCGTTTGCTCGGGGCATTATCAGCCGCACCGATGCTGGGCTTCGATGCTGGTAGCTGGTGCTGACTGCTGGTCGGTGTTGGTGGTTTGGTGGTGGAAAGTACGAAATGGAATGCTATCTATGGTGCCGTCGCATCGGTTAGCTACTGGAACAATGAGCCTAGTAGTAGTAGTAGTAGCAGCAGAAGTAGAAGCCCAGAAGAAGGGATTGGGACGCAAACCTCATCGCTACGAGGTGCTCCGGACATTCAGACTCGTCGCCTTTCCGCCGGGCTGGAAGATGGAATTGTGACCAGATCGGGCTATAAAACTACCTAAATATGTTATAAATTTTTCATGATATTTCCGAACGCTCCCGGGCACACATCCCGGGCCTTCTGTGTTGTTCCGAGTGGAAGCCGGATTTTCCGGATCTGCCCGTTGGTTGGGGACCATGTTACTTTTACCCCCTTCGGCCAGGCCACCAGTTTTCACCAGGCACAGCACCCCGCGTTCCTCTGCTCGTCGGTCATGTTTGTTGGAGAGCGAAACGCCCCCCGGGGGGGTAAAGCAGAATGGGAGAATGGTTCGTTCTGTTTCGCTATGCGGAACCGAGCGAGAATTCGTTCCTGCTGCTGTTGCTACTGTTTGTTGGGTTGAGGTATTCTTGTTCAGGGGTTCCTACATGCTGCACATGCTGTAATATGAAATCGTCATCGAGGCTACCGGCCTGTCGCGTCGATTTTATGGCGCAGGTGTAATTTGGTGAATTTCGAGATAATATCGTGGCTCATCTATACGCTGTCGTACGGTTTCGTTTATGAAGGGATCGGGAAAACAATAACAGGAGTTTTATAACCAGTTAATGTGCGTCTAGTGTCTGATGAACCAAGATGTGACATTTGAGCTAGTATGGTTCCGAAAGAGCTTAATATGAGATTTTAACGGTAACTGAAAGATGAAACCGGATTAACTAAGTTGAAATTCTCATATGCGCGTTCAAGAGAGGGATGCGCGTTCAAGAGTATCGTTTTTTTCTAGACCACATCCACATAATCATAGACAAGATAACGTACACCTTTGCAATATGTTTGCAATGCGATTTGCCAAACGAAATTTTTTACACAATGAACAATGAATAGAATTAGTTGTACACAAGTCGGTCAGAATGCTTCAATTCTAAATGCAACTATTCATATTTTATGCATAGTTCCGTGGGGTATTCCATATGTTTTTCGCCAAATGTTTTCTCCTTGCATCAAACACGGTTGAAACGGTTTGTCCCGAAAAGCTTAATCTGGCTTTTACAATTTTTAGCTCAAGGATATGAAAACCTCCCTAGTGCTTTGTGATCAAACCGTACACCGGTCCAGTTTGTCACAGATTGTAATGTATGCTACGGTCCTGATGTTATGATTCCCACCATCGGCACGTTGCTTTTGCATTCGGTGGCACGTAACACCCTGGCGTGCCCTTACCACCACCCGCCGAACTCTCTCCATTTTGTATGTTACGTTCGATGATAAACGCGCTCGGTTTGCGCATTCTATGCCCACCGGCCCCTGCGATCCTGCCAGTTTCCTCTTTTAATGATAAATATTCATTCGCATCACAACGAGAGAATCACAAACCCTTCGAGCCAACTACTGCTGCTGCTGCTAGTGCTGCTGTTGCGTTGGTTTCGCGCACATGTTGCTTGTGGCGCGACCTCAACAAAAACTTAGCTGCATCACGAAACACACCTTGACCACCTCGGAACGATGAGGGCGAGCTTTGGGGGGGGGGGGGGGGGGACAGTTTTGAGAACCGACGTACGCCCATCGGTCCAGCTAAAGCAGTGCAGCTGGATTTGGCATAAATTTGGTCATCCGCAGGCACAAGGACAAGCGATGTGATAGTGCACGACAGACCCCCACAGTAACACCCACTAGCCGGATAGTCGTGTACGGATGGTCAATTAATGAATAATCCCCTTCTTTTTGCCTGTCTGTGTCGCGGGCGCGACTCGCACCATCAGCACCGACGGCAAAAGAACGTGGCCAAACATCATGGCAGGGCGCAGAGGTGGTTTGTAAATTTGCGTTGGCATATGCTGTCGGCGTTGGGGGAGTTGTTTGACAGTTGGCTACATTCCCGTGGCTCGCACAGCCAGGAATCCCCCGGGTGCTGGACGCCGTGTGTCAGCGAAACTGATGGTTTATGCAGGAGCTCCGTGTACCGTGCACGCTGATGGATATGTTGTTGGTTCGGCCAAGTGTTCGGGGTTTTGACTGGTCAATCGATGTTGCAACAGTGTAGCTGCCCGGTGGTTAGAGAGACTTTTCATTTTGTATCTACTATTTGATTAAAATGATTCTATTCTATTTGCTTTTGTTAAACTTTGGGTAACTGTAAACCAAACCAAACTTTCAGCACAAGAGCTTAAGCACCGCCTGCAGTTGCATTTATCGCAGAAGCTTCTCTCTTCCAAATTCTAATGTCAATTACTTACCCTCCAGAAACTATTGCAGAAGTTTGTCTCCATTTTGGTTTCATTATCACCGGGCAACATGCAAGCAGCCACTGGGAGTTAAGGGATTTTGGGGTCAAGAAAGTTGACCAAAAACTGTCAAGTTTAGCAGCCACTTCAGTCCGTTCGGATCGTCAGCTCGAATATGCTAATCGAATCGCACCAATCCTCCAACTTGGCGCTAACATCTTTCCGTTTTTCTTTCTCCTCGTTTTTTTGCAGGTAAGCGTCACCCGGGTACGCCAACACACTGTACGACCTGTAGACGAACTGTCGCTTAGCGTGTAGCGGCCAAGGAGGAGTAACGTATCGTAGCGGTCAAGAAGTTGTGCGTTCGCTCATCAAAGAGGTGATGCAGCACACCGTATCACAGCAGCAGCACGGTGGTAGGAGAGCTTTGTGGACCACCTCCTGTACACTTCCTTTCTCACTCTCTCTCTCTCTGTTTCCACTACTTCCGTAGCTGCCGCACCTTCTGACATCCCTGAACAACACACCTTTCGCTGCATTAGCCGTGTGTAGCTGCATTTCGAGTATCTTAATATCTATCGCTACCTCTCTCTCTCTCTGTTTCAGCTTCCTACAGTATTTACAGTATTATTGCAAGATCTCTTCTGCTCTTTGCATTTTTTTCTCACTCTTCCTATGCTCTTACTACTGTTGCTACTATTCTTATAACTATCCTACTTCTCGCTACCTACTTCTAAGACACTTTCCTATGGAAAAGAGGTTACCTCTAGGCTGTTTCTATTTGTTGGATTATGTTTTAGAATTTTTCTCTAATTTTCCTTTCCACGTTATCTGCTATATTGGCATTAGTACCAGTGCTGGGGATTTGTAGAACACCGTTTGTGAGTTCAATCCCACTACCGGTTACTAGGAGCCTCCATTGGCTCCATGGCCATGAGGGTTGTGCTTTGGTATTGATGAGATTGCCCCTAGCTCGTGTTGTGATAATGCTAGTGCTAGCTTCTTCGCAGTTCCATTTCTGCATAAAATGATTCGCTCACCGTGAAGCCTGATTGACCGTACGTGCGACCGGGCCGGGGTGCCTACAGGGATTGCAATACAAAAGATAATCCACCACCAGGGGGGGAGAGGGGGGGGGGGGTTTCAGCGCAGCGCAAATTGATCCATAATGTTGAACACGTTTAGTTGCGGTGTGCAATTGAAAGAGAGTGAAGAGCTTAGTGCTGTGTGACGAGGGCCATCCCTAATCTGGGATTGTTCTTCACGGACTCCCCCACTCCAACTTCTCCCCAACATGCAGTCACTCCACGGGGTGCAGATTTAACGAGGACATTCGCTGACGATGACTCGCTGGTTCGTAGGGGCGCGCACCTGGTGTGTGCTGGTCACAGGTACCACCATCATCGTACACGTCAGCCAAAATGGCGGACCCGATCCGGAAGCGGAAATGGATCTGGGCCCACAGTGTAGCGCACAATGGCATGGCCTGGCGTCCTGGCGAATCTCTGGCCCATCTTTTCCGGGGGCCTCAAAAGCCTGCGGTTGAGCTGTGTCATCGCGTTGGCCTCCTTCCCTGAGCGTTTACTGTGCTGCTGCTGCTGTTGCTGCTGTGTAAACGGACACTAAAATCGTTCACTGGTAACGGGGCCAAAGGAACGGAACGTTGGGGGAGGCCAGTTGAGCACAAATGGTAGCCCGTAGCAGCAGCACCAGCGTCATCATTGTCGTCATCATCGAGAAGGAGTAGGAGGAACAGGGAAGAATCCGCTTGTTCGTGTAACTGTTGCTGAATGATCGCCATCATCCTGTTCGACTCTCGTCGATGTCGCCGTTCTCGGCACGGCGGGCACTCGGAGGCCCGCATGGAACCGCAGGAGTTTTCATTGATCCGGATTTCCATCACCGCTGCTGCTGCAAGAGTGGTTCCGTCATCTCGACTAGTTTTCATGAAGCCCCAAAACCCCAACCACCCCTCTAATGACTCCTTCAAATTGTTGGGCCGATGCTGTGGGAGGTGCTTCAGTGATGCTCCCATTATCATTAGGGGGTACCTCAAACGTTTCGTTGCTGATGCTGAAATGGCATTTAGTTGGTCGCGTCAGGTGGAGGTGCATTACCTGGTCCCTCGACTGAGAGTTCCGGCTCTGTGATCAAACAGAACTCGCACAATCACCAGATCAACAATCGCGCCCCGATTCTGTTTATGTGGTCGTTATGTATGTTGTAGCCGTAGTTGGAGTGCGTGCGGGTGTTTGAAATGAAAATCCAGAATCCACCACCATCATCATGAGGTGGGGTTGGAAATTGGAAATAATTATTTTCCGATTAGCTGGCATCGAATTCTCTCCCCTCGGCCCCATACATCCCTCCATTCTTGGTATCTCAAAAGTCCCTTTATTGGCCAACCTTTTCTATGGTTGAATGGCTGAGCGTTGCTGATAATGATGGTCAGCAGCAGCAGCAGCAATAGCAGCAACAGCAACAGGATAACTGTGTAACAGCGAGGATACACATTTTGTCGTGCTCGCTGATGGACGGAAATGAGAATGTGGCGAAGCTTCCGCGGTGTGGAGAAATGATTCCCCTGGAATGAGCGGTGCGTCGAGGATAGCTAATAAATGGCTGACCCGAATGCCGATTAAAAGTGACCAAACCATTAGTTTGTATGTGTGCACAAGCGTCACTCGATAGGGATGTTTCGATCCGTTCGATACACCCGATTGCACTTTGCTGATGGTCCATCGATTCGCGTTCCTGTGTCTGGTTGTCGAATGTGTACAAATGGTTGGGAAATGAAAACCGAATGTTTCGATTAATGTACGGTTTCCGATGCGCCGCCATTAATGTCGAACAGGTGGCAGCGACATGCGTTAATCGCGCCAATTTCAGTAACGCTAACGCACATTAATGGAAATGCAATGTAAGGACGGCCGCCAATGAGCCGATGTGTATTGATGGCGTCAGATCGACAGAACATAACGGGGGATCGACAGCAGCAGGGTATTTGGTTTTTGTCTTCTTGCCACATGTTGCTACTGGTTGGGGGCCTTTGTATTTTATGATTTCAGCCTCTCTTTCACTCTTTCTCGCTCTCTCTCTGTTTCTCTCTTCTTGTTTCTCTTTTCTCTCTTCCTCTCTTCTCTAGTTGTTAGTAGGTCTTGCCGTATTGAAGTAATAGTCGTTGTATCCTTTCCTTACGCTCGTCTTTTGGTCGCTTCTCGATAAGCCTTTCGGTTTATCATTCTCTCTCTCTATCTCTCTCGGTCTCTTAGAATCTTTATAATAGTAACTCTAAATCTATTTTACTACCCTCAGCGCAATGCTTTACTTGCCCTCCGCTGTGCCCTTCTTCTGTCTTTCTTGTTCATAGTTTGGCTTCACCACTGGCTTCACCTCTGGCGGTAGTTCTGGCGTTTCTGTGTGTCTTTGTGAATCTCCCCACTTTCTTTCATCCATTGAATCAACCTTTCCACTTGAAGCCACCTATCACACGTCCGCGCCCGCGGTCCGCAGCGACGACACATTCCGGCGCCCTGATTGCGTTTGTTTTTCAACCCAGCCCTTTTTCTCTCGTTTCTCGTTTTAGCGGGGCCTTAATCTTTTCGAGGTAAGACATACTGAACGCTTAAATATCCCTCAGCGAAAGAGTAATACATAATTTTTGCCTGAAATTTAATTACATTTATGATATTCGTCCCAATTTGTCCCGATATTTGGTAGAAAAAATCGATGGTCCGTAGGTTCGAATTGGCAAAGGACTCTGGAATAAATCTTCGAAATATTCCTTTGATCACAAATTCTTTTCGCCCAAGAAAATTTTACAAAACGTTACAGTTATCGGTCTTGACTAGTCACTGCGTGTTATCTCGAAAGAGGAATAAAGTAGTTGAAAAAGAATTACACATTATTCCTGATGATATTTCTCAAATTCAAAAATGGTCGAATCCATTTCCTACGGATTTCCTTCCATATGCAAATATCCTGTAGTTGGCGATCAACAAACGGTAAAAGTCGCTTCGCTCTGATTACGAGCACAAGCTTGAACTTTTTCAATCGATACTTTACTCGATATCGATCTCTACAATAATCTACGGAGAAAGTGAATGGATTTCATATTCCCCAAACCCAAAATGTTTTTATCGTTTTGCCATTGTTTTTAGGTGAAAATCATTTTCCTAAATGTGCTCTTCACCGGCCACCAGCCAAATACCACTTCACCAGTTTGCATATTGTTGTTGAATTCAATCAATCGTTTAGACTTTTCGCCGTTCTGCTCAGTTCATCGCTAATCATGCCAACCATTCCCTTCTTCTGCACCCTTCAAACGAAGAGCGTTCTGAGAGCGGGCAGAAAATTGGCTCCGAACCGAACTGCTGATGATGTTGACCGGCCCCGGGATCGGTGGATGATTGAGCCACGATAGCTTCGGTCACCGGCGGATGGCCAATCAAACTTGAATGGCACGAAAACCGCAGGATGGAAAATTTTGCCAAATTTCCCAGCGCACGCCATTTGCGCGCCATTTCGTCTTTATCGCGTCCTGCTGGTGCGCTACCGCCGGGCGTCCATAACTCGCACACGGTGGACAACGAATTTCTCATTCAAATTTCGGCTTCGCAACGTTTGGACGAAAGTTTGGGAACGCTCCACCGCCATCGGCCCTGTGGTCGGTGGGTAGCGCGCCCCAGTAGCGATGTGGTCTCGATGGCGCGGCGTCATGTTTTATTTATGAAGCAAATTGATTTCTGCTCGCGCTTCGGTTCGCCCGTTTGTTGTTTGTTTTATGCTCTCCACGATGAGAAAAGGGACCGCCTTGGCGTCCGGTTGGCTTAATGCTGTTGCTTCTGCGATCCCGGGCAAAATGATTGGTAACTTTCCGACTTAACTGGTAAGCGACATAATCATCATCAGAAGCAGCAGCAGCAGCAGCAGCAGGATGTGCGATCGCGTGATACACCATTGTGCTTACCATTGCGCGAAGATTTGCTTTTTAATTATGAAAAACATTATCAAATGCTTGCGCGCACTTATCGTATCGCGAAATGAGAGAGCATGAAAAAAACAAGATAGAAAGAAAAAAAAAACTTTACCGTAGCGCTCTTTCTCTATCTGTGATACCTTTTTGCATAAATTACACTTTCCTGACACGGTCTTTCGTCCTTCATCAGCGGACCGAGCCGATGGTATCGCGGTATCGTGGCATCCACAAGAGACTGCGACGGTCTGTCAGTTAGCGAGAGAGACAGACTGCCCGTTATCACAGTCGATGGTTCTCTCGAGTCACATTTCCATATCAATTAGAATGAAAAATTATTATTTTCTGTCCCGAAACCCCTCAGAGCCGGTGACGTCGGTTGTGGACTGGCGTTTGGAACAGATGTCACGGAGTTCCGGAGGGTTCCGACTTTGTAACTGAAATGGTGGTTCAACTACTACTAGCCAGCCAACTCTCTTTAGTTGGACAGTAGCAGCAGCAATAAGTGGCGATGTTGAAGTGAAAGGACGTCACTTTGAGTGTCGCGGCAAAGTCCTTAGCATAATCAAGCAGAAGGAGCTTCAGATATTGGCCACTAGTACTAGCCCCACCTTCATTAAAGGATTGCCTTTTTTATTTACAAACGAGAACCAAACGAGCCTGAAACAGCGCACATTGACCAGAATTTAGCTAGATCAATTTGCATTTGCAAACAATTCATGTTGATTAAAGTTGATAAAGTAATGAATTGATTGGTTCAAGCACCCTCATCCCCAAATTTGCTCGTAGTGTGGGTGTGTGCGCTAACGAGCCACCACAGCGGGTGGTGGTGGAATGGCGAGTGTGTTCTCCTTCACCATTCTGTTCTATTCCTCCTGGCTGTCCGCCTGTCCAGAGTGGTGAAGCACCTCGAGTACTGCGTACAAAAGCGCAGCATGACGCCTTCTGCCGTTCGCTTCATTATGCTTACGGCAAAAACCGGGCAGCTGTGTGTTAGTGAGGAGGTGAAAGAGACGTAGGAAGGTTGGCAAAGTTTTGATTAATGAAACGTGTAATGATAGATAGCGCAGTTTAGTCAGTTGAGAAAGAAAAGCTCTGGCTGCGCCCGGAAGCGCATTTGGCTGCGGAGGGTGCTCGAGTCATGCTGGAGCGAACAACTGGAACACTACAGTTGTTGGCGTTTGCCCTGGTTCGTCAATCAAACTCCGTCGTTGCACTAGGCACGGCGAGTGACCCACATTAGTGCGACGGCGAATACTACGGTGCGATTCCTCCATTTTGGAAGCCTCGAATCGAAATGATTTGAATTTGCATTGCCACGTGCCTTGTCGTCTGTCGAGTGTTCCGAGGGACCCGGGAATCGATTTGGAATAGAAAATCCTCTTAAAATAACAAAACAAATTAGCTTCTTACCGGGCGAGTGAGAGAAATGGGCTTGAATGGGAGGGGACGTCGTTGGAGCTTATTCAGAACCTAGACCAATCCCCTTTTCTCGAGTTTCCGACCGAAAGATTGTCGTTCCGTTCCGGTTGTAACTAGGTCCTTTTACGGACTGGAAGGAACTGCGGAAAACTCGGCTTTAGCAAAAAGGTAACAAAACACGCCGCAGAACGGCTCTCCGTACGATGAAAGGGGTCTTCATCATTCGAACCAACCCCCAACCAAATATTGATTCAAATCGTCTTAAGCATCGACATTTTCTGTAGTGTCACTGTCGGTAGTGGTGGTGGTAATCACGCGCCCACAATATACTCGGGCCCTTCGGGATCGGGTTAAAGCCTTCATTCATCCCGCAGCTGGCGGAAGGGCTTAGGGGGCGTGTGCCGTCGACTCATTCCCGGGGAATAGGGCACGCATTAGCTTAAGCTGCCGACGGAAGACAGCGATCCAGACCTCGCTGCGATGCTGATTTTGCCGAAGAACGGCCGAATTCGCAAGAAATCAAACACACCTCGCACCAGGCATAGAACGGCGACGACGACGACGAAGAAGAGTTTGGGAGGAGGAAGGTGCTGAGCATCATGTTCTCGAACGTTCGAGGAACGCACCTTTTACACATGTTTCATGACAATTCTCTGGCATCAGCAGTCGGCGGCAGCAGCAGAAGGGATGAATAGCAAGCAACAGGAGGAGTAGAAGCATGAATTTTCATGAATCATAAAATTAGCATAGAAGTAAAGGTAGTGGGACGATTCCAATCCTTCTGTTGAAGAGTCTTATGACTGTGACTGAATAGTGAGTGGCGCCTCCTGGATGGTTATAATCGGACTAGCAGGATAGAGAGACAGCCAGAAACCCGATGGTGGTGATGTTTGATCAGTAATTCCATGTGTTTTCCATTGGAGTTTTACAGATGGGGAAAGCAACAGTTTAACGTCACCGTATTGAATGATGGTGGTGGTGAGTGGCGGTTAGGGTGGTATTTGCCCATAATATCAGCTGGGATGGATCCAATCACAGGGAACGTTTACGCTTCCACCCCGTTGATTGCATCATGGGAGTAAAGGCGGAACCCATAAAACTGATCCATGCTGCCAGTGCTGGTGCTGCTGATCCGTGAAAGACAATTGTAAATATTATAAAACCAATCCATTTCCCATCGATCGCGCTCTTTCTCTCGATCTCTGTCTTTCGTTCGATGTTTCTGCGAAGCTTCTTGTCTTCTACGCTGGCATATGTGTTTGCCCCGTCCGACCATCCATCTACCGACGTCTATCTATGTCTGGGTGTGTGCTTTTGGTGTATTTGCACACCGAGGAGACCTGGTGAAGGCCCCTAGTGTTTGATAGCGATATGCGCGAGCCGTCACCAACGAGCTTTTCTTGGACGGCAAAGGCGTCCTTCGATTTCTTCACAAACGAACAGAAGAAACGGGTTTCAATTCATGTCTTCACCTCTCAGGTCCTGCTCCTCCACGGTTCTTCTCTTCGTTGCAGAAGACACCCCGTAGCCAAAGCCATCTTGAGAGTGGGCTGATCCTGATGTTCGTACTGTCACACCGAATGGAAAACCAGCCGAACCAATATCACAATTCAAACATTTGTTTGATGGAATAGTAAAGGCAACGCCACGACGCCACGCTTAGGACATGTTAAACCATGGTGCTCCATGCTTCAATTGATCTCTTCGTCTGCCTCCCCGCTCGCCGTGTCTCTGGAATTCATAATTCCTTCCGGTACCCTGTAGCTTTGCTCCAGAGTTAAGCTCACCGGTAGCGGAACAGAGCGCTGCGACTCATTGTGATGGTAAGCCGCTACACTAGCTCGGCAGCAGAGCAGAGCCGTGAGCCAGCATTACTATCGCAACGACACTATAGCACAGCATGGATGTCGCCGCCCAGGTAAAGGATATCCGGCTCTCAGTTGTTGCACTACACTGTAATGTCCAGAAAGCTAGCCAGGATATCGTGGAACCGAATGTCCAGAAAGCCAAGTCCAAGGTGTGTGCTGCCCGATGGCCGAGATAGTGTCACACGACGAACGCCTGTATGTGTGTATTTGAATTCACCAGCGACACACAAAAGACTACCTTCATTTGCCGCCACTTCTTCTCTTCCGCTGCTGCCACTCGAAGCAATCTGGAGGATATCAATAACGGCGAGGCGTGCGATTGGAAAATCAATTGCTGACAACATTATCCGAATGTGTCTCTGCGGGAAGATCCGGTTTGCGAGGGGCGGAGCGAGTTGATGCTTTTGAGATACGTACCCGGTACCACCTGTCAGGATGGAAGCAAAAGATGGTGTGACGTCGAGCAAGGGGAGCCGATCCGGATGTATCGATACTCGATCGAAGAATCGAGGACATCCTCACGCCATCAAGATGTGGGAAAGAGGCCTTCTTCCGCTAGTGCTCCTTTTGCTTTATGTTTATTTTATTGCAATTTTTCTTAACCTGAACCTTGCTGGGTTGCTGAAGGTTCCCCTTCTCCGGCACTGGCGTTGGATCGCGAACGCGTTTCCATCTTTCGAACTTATCGTCGTTATTGAGGAGATGCCACCATCCTGCTGGGGATATACAGGTTTTTGGGGGAACGTTTATTGAAATGCTTGCGTGGGTGTGTACTTTAGCCAAAAAGGACACACAAGACGGGCTCGAGATGAAAGTGTCTCCGGAAGGACGCTCAACTTCTCTAACGGTGACATCGCGATACCAAAGGCAATTGCCTGCCATCGGCCAACATCCCAAAAAGGGTCTCATCCCGTCGTGTTATCATTCGCGACGAGGATGCATTGTTTTTGCTGATGCTTAACCTGCGGGCGGGATGAGGCACAAATCAAACAAATCTCGCTAGTAGAGGGCGCACGGACCTTGCGTCGGTTGGCGGTATCATCAATGATGGAAAGTGGTTTTGACGGCGCGAAAAACGCGGAAAAGCTTTTATGCCCTTGACAAAAGGCGTTGTGCGGCACGTGGAAGTGGAAGGTTTCCTGCGTGCGGCACACCTGCCGCTGCTTCAAACTCAACCCATTGTCTTGCCGTTTGATGCCGGCTAATGTGCGGTCTGGAGAGGCTGAAAGGGATGTAGAGTGTGTGTGGTAGCGATTGTGCGTTAACAGGAGAAATGAATTCCAATTCCAACGGTGGCCCAGGCGCGTTCCATGGTGGTGTAGTGCGCCACATGCCAAGTCGCGCGTCTGGTGGATCCTTCGTCCAGGTTGCTAACCACATCCAAACTCTTGTGAAGCTTCTTCAAGGGTTGTAGACGGCGAGAGTGCCATTTGGTGACGAATAATAGACGCACAAAGTTAAACAATAAATGAGACCGACATGGATTAGCTCTCCTGGGGCTCTGGTATTACCGTTTACTTGATTTGAGCTTCTTCGCTGCTTGTCTGTCAGATTGTGTGTGCTCCGGAATGATGCAGATGATGCTCGGTGTAAATCAATTAGAAATGAGCGCCATTGTTCCAGTCATGGCTATGTGGAAGCTACCTAAGGTAACACTGGAAATCAGGAGGACAGCAAGTTGAACCTAAAGCTGATGCTTCTGGAGCTATATCCTTCGTTGGTTTGGAAAGAACTGTCCTAGCTAGCGGTTTATCGGAGCATTATGCACGCTGCTGCTGCTGATGCTCGGACAAGCAGAACCACATGTCCCGAAACCAGGGTCGAAACCGAAGGATGAAAGCAGAACAATCTGGCGACCTGGACCTCCTCGCCAGCATCTCAAACTCCGTTAAACCGTGTCTCGATGGAAAGTGTCCGGAGAGACCGCTTCTCGTCGTCGTCTGTCGATGCTGGTAGGCCAAAATGGGTGCCCAAAAACGGACATCAAACGGGAGACCAACAATGGCATGGAATTCATATTTTTGGATGCCCCAGCGAGGTCATCTCACCGTACCGATGATAAGGTCTCGGTTCAAGTTGCTCTCTCCTTCTCTCTGTTTGTCTCTTGGTACAGTTCCGGAACGTTGAGCGTGGCCGTTCCGTGCCAGTTCTTCGGCCACTGGGGTTTAGTGTGTCAATGTGGATGTGTCGTCGTCGTCGTCGCTGTTGTTGATGTCCCAAAAATCCCGCGACTGTCCGGGGCGCGAGGATTTCTATTTCGCCGACCAACGCAAAACCATCGCGCCTCTATATCCCATTATCCCACCAACGAGGTGCCCCTAGCGGGTGGGGTGGATGGAGAAAAGATAAAAGAACTCCCGGTGGAACGGTGCGCGCGAATGGTCGCGGTTGCCCGGAGGTGACAAATCCGTCGACGACAAAGCTGGCTGCCTCGCAAAGCTCCTCTTCCTATGTCCTGTCCATTCCAGGGAAATAAAAAAAGGGAGGAGAAAGTCCGGACGTAAGAGGAGAAGGGAAGGAGAATCAGAAAAGGACGTTTAAAAAAAAGGCGGAAAGGAAGGTTAGCTGTTAATCGTTAAGAACAAGCGACTCGCTAATTCGGTGTTCCGCCTCCATCGTGGCTGCTGGCGCGGCTGGTAGTGGATGGCAAAATATGTTAATCGCCCTGACCCGGGGTGTTGGTTGGGTAGCTGCTCCCATGACCTCCGGTGGTCACCCAGTATTCGCTTCTATCCTTTTAGCGATCCTTTAGCATGGTGCCGGCCAAAGACTAATAGCCAGCGAGTGAGTGAGCGAGCTCTCTGCTCTACGCTGATGATGGTGGTAAGGTCTCGGAGCTCGTGACCTCCACCTGTGACGAGATCTGCATCATCTAAATCCCTTTGGCACCGGAAATGGACCGGACCCGAAATGCAGGGAAAAAAGTCCACACGAAGCATCCGTTCCATCCGGTGGAGGTCCCCGTTCCCGATTACATGATGGACGCCGGTGTCCCACATGTATGGGTGTGTGACGAGAGCGAGGAGCGTTGGTGACAGAGAGACGAGACAGACAGACAGATGGACAGAGGTCGAGCCGGATGGATGGACGGTAAAGCCCTCGTGAGCTAGGATATTCTGTGCCCTCTGTTCTGTCCCTCTGTTCGTTCCGGTGTGCCGCCAATGGACCAACCTGGCATGTGAGTGAGTGGGTGCGAGATAGGAGGACACCTTCTCTGCCCCATCAGCATGTTCGTGCTCGTCTTGAAAGGTGCTGCCTGGCTGGCTCTCAACCCATTGCTGGGGTCTCAGCGGAAGGGGTGCTGAGCATTTACAGCTTGGAGCGGATTTGTCGAGGTTATGTAACGAGGTGGCCAGGTAGACCCTGGGCTGATGCTCTCAGGGATGCCCAGGGATGCTTTTCTTTGTTTCCGTCACCTCGATTATTCATATGCATATCAGCGTGCCGGGTTCTTCGGTCTCCGGCTCCCTCTGGGACAGATGGAGACGACACGGGCCATTCTGTCACGAACGTCCTCGATACACGAACGAGGGCCCCCCTCAAGAGAAGGAGTGAAGGGCTTGGCTTTGGTGGGGGGGACTAGCCTTCACAAAAAAGCCGCCCTGCCAGCCAGCTAGTCAGCCACCGAAACACCAAAGGGACGACTAAATGGCTAATGGAAAATGCATAACTGCCAGCGTGCCCGGTTTTAAGTTCCCTCTCTCCCCATTATGGGCTAGACAGATTGGTAAGGCGCCTGCCTGCCTGACTTGACTACAGGCGGCCATCCTGGCATGACTGACGGATGATGAAGGGTGCGAGCACGCGCGCCCAACGCGGTCGGTCGTGGGGTGCTTTAAGTGCCGTGGATAGGATAAGATGCGTATCCCCGCTTTTTGGTGCGCCCTTTGGTGTGATCCCGTTGCTCTCTCCCGCCATCCTGGCATGACTGACGGATGATGAAGGGTGCGAGCACGCGCGCCCAACGCGGTCGGTCGTGGGGTGCTTTAAGTGCCGTGGATAGGATAAGATGCGTATCCCCGCTTTTTGGTGCGCCCTTTGGTGTGATCCCGTTGCTCTCTCTCCCTTTTCGCAATCCTCTACCCCTCGGCACGCGTTATCATCGGGCGTTATCTCGGTTCTTGGGGAGTTGATGGGGGTTGCGCCTGCTAAATGCGACTCAGCAGCGACCGGAAATCTGTGCCAAATGTGTGTAGGAGTCAAAGGGGAGGAGGGGGTTGTCCCGTGGCCGCTGTTCGCACATGAATCTTCGCGTGGCACCGAGGAGCGTCCAGCGTAGCACCCGTTGCCCGATGGTGTGCTGGCCGGAAAGTAGCTTAGCGCTGCAAATCCCGAATTTGTCGAACACGTGCCCAGGGGATTTGTAGTAAACCTTTTTCGGCGAATGGTGGGAGGTGTGTGGACCTGGTCTTTCTTTAAGAAGATTCATAATTTTTGGTGAAAAAAAAATGAAAGGAAGCGAGTTTTGGGAACTTCAAGTGCTTCAATTCGTTTCGTTCTAATGTTTCCGCTAAACGACTCGGTAGATTGATTTCCTCTTGAGTGCCGACGGTATAATATTTTGTTTCAATGGCTCGCGAATAGACACGCAAAAATGATTATTAGTAAATTCGAAAACTGTGGCGTAACACTCACTTAAGTTTACAGTTAACTAAAATATACCTCTCAAATATACCTTCAAATTATACCTCTCTTTATGTCATTAAATTGAAACAACCCATTAATGAACATTTTACCTGAGCAGCGATCTACTGGTACAAGAAAATATTCATCGATAACTTGCTTTTCTCACGCAAAACCATCGCAAATGTGATTTTAAAATGTACAGCAGGTGAAAGTAGTCATACCTCAGATAAAGCGGGTCACCCTAAAATACCTAATTAGTCAGAATGAACGTTAGCCTGCCGCGTAAATTAGGTGTAACAATCGAGTGCATGAAAATCATTAGTTGTTCAGAATAATACTAAAGATTTAGTTTGTCTCTCCCTTGCTTGTCTATTTGTTTGTCGTTTACTTTGATTTGCGTTTTGATTTGTTTTGCTAAATGGTTTGTTTGTTTCCGATTTTTGCGCGATCTCGTTGCCTAGAGAAAATTATTAGTTTCTTTGTGATTTCCGTATAAAATTTTCCTTTTTGATGTATGTTGTTAAAACTGTTTTGTTCTACAATTGCCACTTTACAACACGTACAACAATCACAGTTTCTGTTTCTGAACAACAGTTTCTGAACCGACGGCAAACTGGTCTCGATTCGTTTCGTTTGCACTTTTGTAGTCGCCGAATATTAAACCAAATTAGTGTTAACCAAACGAACAAAAACAATCAAATAAGAATCGTTCAAAACTCCCCATAAAATCACTTGCGACGAAATAGCGAAAATATGTACATAATCATTCCAACTAATCGTTAGGATCCACTCGTTTCCATTGTCGTCGTACAAATCACCGAGGTTTGCAACAGGCGAGTTCTCCGTCCAGTCGGAGGGCCACAAAAAAGCCCCAAAAAGCGCAACAGTTTCAAGCGATAAGCTGTTGCTTCAGCAAAGCAGTAGCAGCAGCGGCAGGAGTATGCCCCCACCTTCAATTAGCTCAATCGTGTGTCACGAGCTGAACTTGGCGAGGTCGTTTCGTTGGAGCCAACGTCACGTCGCAGGAAGCAACAGTATTCGCTTGTTGCTCTTCGGCCGCTTGTTGCTTGCGTAAGGACACCCTCGGTGGCGTTGAAAGCTCGACCTGAGTGGAGCTCTAGTGGAGCTAGATGGGTCTGGAGTGTTAACCTGTTGTTCGGGACGAGGGAGCGAGATGTTGCAGGCGAAAGCTTTTTACCAACGTGGAGACATTTCCCCTCCGGCGAAAGCTCCTCTTGTGACATCCTGTTGCGGATGATGTCACGATGATGCAGGTACGATAGTGATAAGGAACGGAGCACCCCACGGCCTTTCTCTCTGACACTCACGATGACAACACTGATGATGATGATGATGATGATGATGGGGCTGCTTTTACAACCGGCCGTTGTCCTTTTCTAACGCCGAATCACGGAAAGCGTTAACGGTTCGGACACGGTTCGGTTCGTGGTTCCTTCGGTTTATCTATCCGGCACGGGCAAACGGCAAAGATCCGAAGTATAGTCCCGAGCTTCCGTGCTTCCGTACGATGTCTCGGTTCGGCTAGACCGATGATGTGGTTCAACGTTCGCACCGGAACCAACATTACATGCTTTCGGGGTACAGGTATGCTGAGCTACAAGTGTTTGTAAGGTGGCACTGTTGAATGAGTTTTCACCTGGCATCGGGTGACCAGATGGGGCCATGCTGAGCACTCATATTGTGCGGTTTGGGAGGAAATTACATTCCATCCGCTAGTGGGTTAGTGGAACCCACAGAGAATGCTGTCATTTTAAAGATTTCTAGACCTACGTCTATGCTCCAAGCTCTGGTGTTTTTTAATGGATGTAAGTATGATAAAGAAGTTGAGTGTCTATCCTGAAACACGTAATTTACTCGAAGGTGCGTGTATTGGTTGTAAAATGAGCTATTTAATTCGATTCGAAGGTATCAATCTTGGATCAATTTCACAAAATGTGCCTCTATACCTTGTCAATTGTAGCTGCAGTAATGCAGATGATTTTGTAAAACATTCTCAAAACATCGACTTTATCGCTGGATTTGGCTCCCTTTGGAACCTTTACAAGGATATGCTGCATTAGTACGACAGATACGGCACACGGTATTAAATAATTGATTGTATCATAAAAATGGCAGACGACGACTTAGTTCATAAAGTGTATTTTAGGATGTATCCATTGTTGCAAACTTGCTACTTACAGTTAGGTCCTGGGAAATTTTAAGTTCAGATTATTACCGTTGGTACTCTGGATGCCTGGTCTTTTGCATACTCCTTTTTATCCTTTGTTTTACTCCTTTTATTCCACTTCAACATAGAGGTATCGACACTTTGCTATTAAGATCACTATGACGAACGATCAGATCGCTCGGAACGGTCTAAGATCGGCCCATCTGACGAACACAGGAGCATGTAAACATTTGCAGCGAGTGGCCTTAAATTGCTGCAACTGCAACACACTCAACCTGAAGCGTGGGGACATTCGAGCTCCCCCGTGGTCTCCACGATCGGAGGCTCCATGATCATTGCTGTGCTGATCGCGCAAAACATACGAAACCCTTTGGGAACACTCGCGGCCGCTTCTGCTGCGGCGTGAGTACCGTGTGCGTACCTGTTCATGTATCTACCGTCGTGCGTGCGTGCGTGCATGCTCCTGTTACTGAACGCATCGGGTACATAAGATGTATTATTCATGACCGCGCGTGTAATATGTGCCAAAGCGCCCGGTAATACCGAGGACCACTCGTCGTATCATCATCATCATCATCATCATCGACGTGGCAAGCAAGTGCTATGTTGCGGTTGCCTGTGTCTCTTTCACTCTTCTCTCTTTCTCTCTCCGCACGCGACATACAAGCCAGCGAAAGGCTGCGTTCTTGACAGGCGGAATCACCGGTTGGTGGGTGGATGGGTGGCTGGGTTGGGGATGGTTGAAGTCTAGAGTCGGCGCACTGCCACACATACGGCGTTGTTCTGTGCTGCGTTGCGTTTCCCACACGCACG
>NC_064877.1:41832500-41835000 GCF_943734665.1 Anopheles aquasalis
GAGGCACATCTTAAGCGGCGGGCCACTAACTTGCAACCTCCCTCTTTGGGCCTCCTCTAGGGTCGTCTCTAGTCTGCCACACATACCAGCAGCACCAGCAGCAGCAACAACGTCAGTAACAAGGCGCGGGGTGAAAGAACAAGGTCGTCGCCATCGTCGCCGACACGCTCTCTAGCTCTCCGCTATCCACTCCCCCACTCTCTCTCTCTCTCTCTCCCAAGATATTCCCCTTATCCTGCGGGCGCGAGGGCTCCTCAACCTTGACTTGAGCCTTCGTCTGCCACTCCCCTCACTCCCCTCACTCTCCTCTTGATCCACCACCACCTTATCCGTGTCCTTGTTATCGTTCCGTTGCGTTGCGTTATTATTGTTGTTATTATTATTATAATTACTCTTAGTACCGTCATTACACACCGTTGTTGTTATCAGTTTTTGCGTGTGCGTGCGTCTGTGGTGGTGTGTGCGTGCGTGCGTGCATTTGTATATTGAGAACAGCGCGGTGTGCTGTGTGCTGTGGTACGGTTCGCGATTCCCCGCGCCTTAACACCTCACCGATCGGTCTCCGCGAAGGACAGCCACCACTCCGGTAAAGTGGAAGGTGAGAGAACCTGCTGCTGCTTTTTCTTCTTCTTCTGCTAGTCGGCCTACTGCTGCTGCTCCTGCAACTGTTCCAACGCAACGGAACGGAACGCAACAGCTCGGAGGTCGGAGGAACCAAAACAAACAAAAAACTCCCCCTCGAAAAAGCTCGAGAAAACCCATTCGAATCACCTTCCGTTACGGCGGAGAATCGCGTTCGATTTGCTCTGACCAACTGTGCCATCTCGCGTGGCGCGACACACGTCCATTCCCTGGAGTGTAAGCAAGTTGGGTGACGCATGTGTGCAGTAGCTTCGCACATTCCTGCGTCGATCGAGTAGTAGCAGAGACTTGTTGCGAGCTTAGAACTGACCACAGTTGTAGTTGTTGGCCGTGGCCGATCCGGTGATAAAACGCTAACGTCAGTCGTCTGAGGTGCAGAGGAGCGAAGACCGAAGAGCAGAAGCAGAAGACCCAGAAGAAGCCGAAAGGCCAAGGAACAGGAACGGGTTTCTTTTTTGGTGTGTGGCCAGTGGCCAGCCAACACGAAACTAGAGAACGCGAACGAGTTAATGAGCGCGCGTGAGCTCTAGAGAAGAAGCTGAAGCATAAGAAGAGGTGAGGAGGAAGGAACGCACAAGGGAAGAGACAAGATAGGAAGGCAGGTCAAAACACGGGGGCAGGTTAGTTTTTTGTTCAGTGTGTGCTCTCTGGCCATCCGACGAGAGATTCTTGAAGATCGCGCAATCGCGTTCTCCCCGACCAAAGAGAGCTAAAAAGGTAGAAAGAACGCCGCCGCTGTTCAAGAACACACAGGTGCGCACTCTGGCAGTGTTGGTGTGTAACAGATCGTGGATCGCATCATCGGTATCGTGGTGACTTCGTGCAGACAAACACAACATAACAACCCTTGGTTTGGCAGGAAAGCAGGAAGATAGAACAGACGAACGAACGAACGAGTGAACGAAAACAGGAAAACCGGACAATCGTGGAGAAGGAACGGAAAGAGGGGGAACAAAGCAAAAAGGGGAAAGAACGATCGAAAAAACGAAGGCCAAAGCTCTTCTCTTCGATACGCGAAAGCAGAAGCAGGAGGAGCAATAGGAACAGACAGAAGAAGGACTGAACTGAAGAAGCACTGCGCACAGAACAGAACAGAGGAGGAGAAGAAGGCGAGATAGCTTTGGCGTGGCTCTCTGTGTGTATAAGTGCTGGAGCATTTGCTTTTGAACCCGCTCCGCTTCGGTGGACACGCACGCACGTAAGCAACCAACCAAACCCCCTTCTTTTGGGGGAAGGTGAATCTCTAGGGCGGGCAACGCTGACGCGGCATCGACAGCGGCCACCGTGTGGAAAACCGGTTCCCGGAGAGACATAATCGAGTATAATTACCTGCGATCACACTGCGCAGACAGAACGGACGAGCGTGTGAGCGTGTACGGTGCATGGTTGTATGTGATCATCTCATCGATCTCCGGTGAAGTCTGCCTTCGCGTACTGCAGCACCGTAGAGAGGGCCGCAAGTTGACCAAAGAGATCAGAGAAGAAGCAGAAGAATCTGAAGGAAGATTCTTCCAAAGGGAACACACGACGACGGACAGGTTTTTGTGGAGCTGGGAACGCTCGCAACAACATTAGCTTAGTCTCGCGTGTGTTTGTTGTTTTTGCTGGGCCCAGTTTGTTGGTCCAGGATCGATTTGTTAACAGCGTCGCGGTAGGGTGGGTCGCCTGTCTAGCCAATAGCCTTGCAGAGCAGCTCCTCCAGCATCTTCACCACGACATCACTGTACTGTGTGCGCAGGGAATGTAAAAATCCATTTTAGCAAATCAATCATTACGGTAGCGCGTTTACTCGTAACAGCAGCAGTATTACGAGAAGAACGGGAAGGGCAGTAGATGTAAGGCACATAACTATATGTAA
>NC_064877.1:41840000-41867500 GCF_943734665.1 Anopheles aquasalis
GTTGATCCTCTACCAGGCTCGTTCTAATAGGTGCCTGGTACTTACACATTCCTCCTGGTTGTGTTCTCCATGTATTGGTATGCGCGTGCGGTGCCTAACTTTAGGCGTTTACGCTGCGGCCTCTTTTGGGGGTCGCTGCATCTCCCCCCCCTTATGGGAGCTGGGGCGCAGGGTTCGTAGATCCCGAGGTCCAGCGTGATAGTTTACTATATGGTAGCAGCATCGGGCTGGGGCTTGCACCCAGGCTTCATTTGCGTTCTCTCCCGCCGGGCCACTACCGATATGGTGATTTTAACTCGTCGTTCTAATGCTATCGTGACGTCGGGCTGGGGCTTGCACCCAGGCTTCATTTGCGTTCTTTCCCGCCTGGCCACTTGTTAACTCTAGGTGGCGACTGTTTGCTGGTCGCGTTATCCTAATGCGGCGTCGGGCTGGGGCTTGCACCCAGGCTTCATTTGCGTTCTTTCCCGCCTGGCCACTTGTTACTCTATGTTGGCGACAGTTGCTGGTCGCGTTATCCTAATGCGGCGTCGGGCTGGGGCTTGCACCCAGGCTTCATTTGCGTTCTTTCCCGCCTGGCCATTTGTTACTCTATGTTGGCGACAGTTGCTGGTCGCGTTATCTCTAGGTTGGTGATGTATCATTCGAAAAACTTTTTTAGTCGATTATTATGGATTTGTTCATTCTTGTGCCCATTTCGTATCACTGAAGTCTGGTCGCTGGGTAAGCCTATTACTGTGTAAGGCCCCCTCCAAGTGCTCTGTAATTTCTGGCCAGATCCAGTCGGGGTGGCGTGTACTAGTACCTTATCTCCCCACATAGGCTGCCATTCATTTAGGGTTTTATCGTATTCCTTTTTGTGTCGATTTTTGGCTTGGTGCAGGTTGTGATGTGTTTGCTCATGTAAGGCTTTGAGTGTGCCCCATAGTTCCATCACATAATGGTGATAATTTTGTCCGTGGTTTTCTTCCCGTGATAACGAAGTGGGTAGGTCCGGGGGTCTTCCGTACATTAATTCGAACGGGGAGAACCCGGTTGACGCGTTGACCTTGGTATTGTAGCAAAAGCAAAAGTACGGTAGGTGCTGGTCCCAGGATCGGGGGTTACCTCCTATGTATTGTCGCAAGTAGATTTTCAGTTCCCGATTGGCTCTTTCTACCAAGTTAGCCTGTGGATGATATGCGCTGGTATGAATTTTTTTGATTTTCAGCAACCTGCATACATCCTTCATAACTTGACTCATGAAGTTAGTCCCCTGGTCTGTGACGATTTCTTTTGGTACTCCAAACTGACAGATGATGGTTTCCACAAAAGCTTGTGCGACAGTGGTTGCCTCTTGATTTTCTATTGGTGTCACTGTTACGTATCTTGTGAGATCGTCTTGCGTTACCAGGCCGTATTTGTTGCCACGGTCTGATTCTGGTAAGATCACTATATCCATGTAAATTTTCTCCAGAGGTCGTGTTGCAGTGGATGTGATTCGCATAGGGACCTTGGTGTAGCTGCAGATCTTGTTGCGCTGGCAGGACTCGCATTTCCTTACGTAATCTTCGATGTCGTGCTTCATGCCTCTCCAATAGTATTTGGGAGCTAGTAATTTCCGCATTCGACGACTTCCTACGTGTCCACCCATGGGGGAGTCGTGAAATTCCTTCAGTAGCTCTTTAATACGGTCTTTTGGAACCTCTTCACGTGGGGTGCTCGCGTCGTAGAGGGTAGCACGTTTCCCTGCCTTTTCTATCAAGTACTGAATGGCTTCCAGCATCTCCGGCTGCCGTAGTTGGCGGAAGGAGATGATGTGGCAGAATGGAAAGGGATGTTGCTGCTCCAAACGTTTGTACTCGCTCAAACATCGTTTTAACCGAGTGAAGAAAATTTTGATGTCTACCAGGGAATTGCTTGTTCCTTCGAGTATGATTCCCACTAATTTTTTCTCTGGAATGCATAGTACGCTGTTTTGGACGTGGTCTTTTAGGCCATATGGTAGAGGACAGAGTTTGACTAATTCGGCGTAGGCTGTTCTGCTGTTCAATATTACCATCCTTCCTGCCGAGGGAGCTTCTGGAGTCCGTTTAACCTTTATCTTCTCGACATGGATAGTGCGCTCATGCTGCTTTGCTTGGAATTCCGTATAATCGGGGTCTTCCTCGGCCTCTGATGTTGTGGTTTTGTTACAGCTGGTGTCTAACTCCATTAGGCCGGCGAGATGAGAAGTTGTGGAACTGCTTAGGTGTTCTATCTTAGAGTTAGGTGGGTCAGGACTATTATGAGTAGGCTGCTTTTCCTTGGATGGGGTTTGTGCCTTTCTATGCTGGAGGCGTGTTGTTACTGCAATTCTTTTTGTCCCTTGCTGGCGTAGGTCATCTTCGTTTTCCTCGGGAATGGTATGTAACCGGGATAAGAAATCTGCTACGACATTTTCTTTGCCTGCCTTGTAGCGAATCTCACATTCTACCCCTTGCAGTCGGAGCCTTAGTCGGGTAAGTCTCGGTGAGGTTTCCTTTAATCTCCTTAGGGCCGTCAATGGTCGATGGTCGGTGTAGACTATAAACTTCTGTCCGTATAGGTAGTGCCGGAAGTAGTTGTATGCCCAAATAATAGCTAGGAGCTCCTTCTCGATGATGTGGTAGCGCTCCTCCGCCCCGGTCAAGGCGCGGCTGGCATATGCTATCGGTTGTTGGATGGTAGCCTCGTTTGCTAGTACGGCACCAAGTGCGTATTGGCTGGCGTCGGTAGTAAGGACGAACGTGTCTTTGTAGTTGGGCCTTGTCAGCAGGGGTTCGCTAGTTAGAGCCTCCTTCAGTGTGTTAAAGGCCTTCTCGCAGTCGTCGCTCCAATTAAAGGTTCGTCCTTTCTTTAGTAAATCGTTGAGTGGTTTGCGTATTTCGGCAATTTTGGGTATGAATTTCCCGTAGAAGTTTACGCTACCCAAGAAGGAGCGAACCCCCTTAATGTTCTTTGGAGGAGGTATGTTGATTATAGCCGTTACAGCGGAGGTCGAGGGGCGTACTCCGTTTTCGTCAACGTGGTGACCTAAATACTGGATTTCTCTCCGAAGGATTTGGCACTTGGCTGGTTCTAGTTTTAGGGAGTGTTTTCGTAGGCCTTCTAGGACACGCTTCAGGTGCATATTGTGTTCTTCTTTGGTTCGACCATATACTATGATGTCGTCTAGATATACGCTGGCCCGGACGTCCCCCAGCTCGTACAGCACGGTATTCATCATCTTTTGGAATGTAGAGGGGCTGTTTCGCAATCCCATCGGCATTCGGGTGTATTCGAAGTGTCCGCTCGGGGTAGAGAAGGCGGTTTTGGGGGCGTCCGTAGGACGTATTGGAACTTGGAAGAATCCTGATTTTAGGTCCAGCGTTGAAAATACCCGACTATCCCCTAGGGTGTCTAACATCTCCACGATGTGAGGTATTGGGTACACGAAGGCTTTGGTGATTGTATTTAAATCACGGTAGTCCACTACGATGCGGAATCGTGGTTGCCCGCTGCTGTCTGGTTTTTTTGGTATACAGAGGACGGGGGCGTTCCAGGGGCTTCTACTGGGTTGGATGATGCCCAAGCTTAACATTTCCTCAATTTGAGCAGTGAGGTGCGGTTTGGTTGCTTCTGGGTAGCGATACTGGCGTTTGTATATTGGAACCTCTGAAGTTGTCTCTATCTCGTGGATGGCGGCGGTGGTACAGGTGAAGTGATCTCCTTTGATGTAGAATACATCACTGTATTCTTGTATAAGAGGCCGTATCTCTTCCGCTTCCTCCCCTATCTCCAAAGTGGTGGCGATGATCTCGACTCGGTCCTTGTCCTCTACTGGCTTAATTTGTTTGTAATTTATGGGGTCGTAGTCGAATTCATCCTCTGAGGAGTCATCCTCGTCGAAGGTTAAAGGGTTTTCGTGAAGTCGCACTGTTTTTAACTGGACTGCTTCGCATGTTATGCCTGTTGTGGACGGTGGGTTGCTAGTTCTCACCTCACTGGAGGCCGTTGTTTTCGTGTTGTGCTGATAACGGGCCGTCTGGTTCTGGAGATCCAAGGCGGCTAGATGTTCCTTCATGAAATTCATTCCTAGTAGTCCTGGAGGGTCCGCCATCTCGTTTAATACGTGGAATTTGGTTGGGAAGATGTTGCCTCCGATGATCAGATCTATATTACACGTCCCTATTATGGATAGCTTCGTTCCCGTGATTCCAACCAAATTGTAGGGTTCACTTATGTTGAGGCTCGTTATGCCCATCTTTCGGGCCTCCTGGTAGTCCACTAAGCTTACTACTGCTCCGGTGTCTAGGAGGAAGTCCGTGGTTTTATCTGGGTTAGTTGATGAGGATGCCGTGAGGTAGAGTCCGTGAGGCATTACTTCCAGTGGGTGAGTAATGAGGGGACTGGTGGGTTCGGGTTGATTTGGCGAAGGTTCGATCGGCTTCTCCTGTGGTAATGGTGATGGTTTCTGATTTACTACCCGGGCATGTCCTGTGCCTTGATTGGGGAACCCTAGCGAATGTGGGGGTTCCCCTGAAACCCGTTTTTTGGTTCCGCGCTGTTCCTATCGTGACGTGCATTTGGTCCCGCTCCTTTTTTGGGTAGTGCGCCGTTGTTTTCAGGCCAAGAGGGGGGGGCACTCTGTCCATGATGGTATTGCGTTGAGTGAGCAGGTGCTGAGTTCCATGTGGATAATCCTTGTGAGGTGTAACCTTGATTAGTAGGATAGGCCTCGGCTGCTGGATGGTGCCATCCGTACGGTTCAACCGGATGGTGTTGTTCGGCAAGAAGGTGGCGAGGCCATGGTGCGTTGGGCCACCATTGGTTATTGTCGTATCCTCTTTTAGTTATGGAGGGTAGCTCCTGCCTTTGATGTTGTGGCCATTGCTGGTGTCCACCGTTTCGGTTACCCCTTCTTTGATGTGGCCTTTCGCCCGCATGCAGCCTTCTTGTGGCGTCGGCAACCCGGTCGGTGTTTTCGTTGACTTCTTCGAGGTATTCCATTAGTCGGTCGAGGTCGTACGAGTGATGCATTAGTGCCAGCACCTTCAGGTTTTCGTCCATTAGTCCGGTGACGAAGTGGTGTTTGATGTGTTGGCACGCATACTCCTGAAGGGCCTCATTTTCGGGAGCGTATGCCTTGACGCACTCTACGATTTTCCGGGCACGGTCCTTGTAGTGGCGGAACGATTCCCCTGATCGCTGCCCGAGCGTCTCCGTTTGGTGGAATATGGCCTCAACGCTTAGCTTTTCACCAAACTCTTCGCGGAGGAGATCCCTCATCTCTTTCCATGTGGCGGCCTTGATGCGGTGATAATACGATACGGCTCGTCCTCGGAGTTTTGCTAGCACGATGTCGACGGTTTCTTCCGGATCGAGCTCGTATCGCTGCTGGGCTCTATCCACTTGGTGGATGAAGAGCTCCAGCTCGTCGGAGGTTCCGTTGAATTCCGGGATGAGCGTCATCACCTTTGCGATAGGCGACATGTTGATTTCTGCTTTCTCGTGGAGTTCGTGAACCGGCCTTGGTTCTGTCGCCTTTGTTGGTTTAGCCGTAGGGTCAGTTGGTTCGGCTGGTGTGGGTTTTACCGGGCAGGGTCTTGTCTGAGTGGGTTTCGGCTGGCTCCGTAATTCCATGGAGTCTCTTTTTTTCTGGGTTTTTCTCTTTTCTTATTGCCTATGTTTTTGGAAGGGATATTTGAATTTTTTTTTTTCCCTTTTCTTTTTGAAGGATAGAGTTTTTTTTTTTTTTTTTCTTTCTCTTCCTTATCTTTTCTTAGGCCTAGGAGAGGATAGATTTTTTTTCCTCTTTCTTGTCTTATCTCTCTTTTTTTTTTTTTTTTTTTTTAACTTTCAGAGAAGATTTTTTTGTTTTTTTTTTTTTTTTGTTTTTTTTTTTTTTACTCACATTTGTTGGGTCTTACATTTATCTTCAAGTTGTAATTAATGCTACACGTGGGTTTTCGCTTTTGCTGGGGGGCCGATGCCTTCAATTTGGAGGCTAGTTCTTGCACCTTTTCGATGTCTACCTTGGATCGGATTCCCCACTGTCTCACACCATTGCGCATTCTGTCTGCCAAACTTTCTTCTGACCTGTTCTCTACAATTGGCGCCGAGAGGGTGGAGGGGACTGGAATTGTTGATCGGTTGGCGCTCGGAGCGCAGGGGGGGTTCGTGATGTTTCTCCTCCTTCGGTGAGGGGCAGCCTGAGGAAGGCGGATAAGAGCTGCTCTTATTTCCTCTCGGCGGGTGTCCAGCTGCCGGAGGCTGCTTTCGTGGGCTGGTGTTACGCGGCTCTGCCGCTCTCGCCTCATCCCCTTTTAAGGTGTCTGGGTTGTTGGTGTTACCTGACCGTAACCGAGTTCAAGATCCCACCGCTGTCACCAGATGCAGTGGATCGAGTCGGATCAGGTTGGCGTCCGGACACCTTTTATTTGCTGATCTGGGGCAGCCGGGGGTAATTCTTCGGGCGGCGGAGTCCAGCGGCGGTCTTCCTTCGGCTGCGGAGGCCAACGGCGATCTTCCTTCGGTCGCGGAGTCCAGCGGCGGTCTTCCTTCGGCTGCGGGGGCCAACGGCGATCTTCCTTCGGTCGCGGAGTCCAGCGGCGGTCTTCCTTCGGCTGCGGGGGCCAACGGCGATCTTCCTTCGGTCGCGGAGGCCAACGGCGATCTTCCTTCGGCTGCGGAGGCCAACGGCGATCTTCCTTCGGTCGCGGAGGCCAACGGCGATCTTCCTTCGGCCGCGGCAGAGTTGGTTCTGGCTGCTGTCCGTCCCGGTTTGGGAGTCTTCCTTCGGTGCTGCAGAGTTGGTCCTGGCTGCTGTCCGTCCCGGTTGGGAGTCTTCCTTCGGTGCTGCAGAGTTGGTCCTGGCTGCTGTCCGTCCCGGTTGGGAGTCTTCCTTCGGTGCTGCAGAGTTGGTCCTGGCTGCTGTCCAGTGGCAGACTCCCTTCTAGCAGCGGTTGCTGCGGTGGCCCGTGGTGAGTCCTGGCTGAGATCCAGTTGCAGACTGACTTTCTTCGGCATTTGGCGCTCCTTTTATACCGAAATCTGTCCCATTTGCCCTAAGGCCAGAATGAGACAGATTGAATGTAGTGTTGACTCCCTTTCTTTGGTGTAGTGCCGTGTGCAAAATTCAGCATATTTTGGTGTAGTGCCGTGTGCACAATTCAGCTCATCCTAATCCTTTGGATGCTGCGCGCCTGGTGATCGTCTATCGGGCCTGTTCTAACGCACTAGGGCCGATAGTGCCTTTTCATCGTGCGCAACATTCAGCTAGTCCTGCTCCTTTGGATGCTGCGTGCCTGGTGATCGTCTATCGGGCCTGTTCTAACGCACTAGGGCCGATAGTGCCTTTTCATCGTGCGCAACAATTCAACTAGTCCTGCTCCTTTGGATGCTGCGTGCCTGTTGATCCTCTACCAGGCTCGTTCTAATAGGTGCCTGGTACTTACACATTCCTCCTGGTTGTGTTCTCCATGTATTGGTATGCGCGTGCGGTGCCTAACTTTAGGCGTTTACGCTGCGGCCTCTTTTGGGGGTCGCTGCACTGGATTATGGGTTGGAACTGATTGATAGTAGAAGCAATAGCACCATTAGTAAGTTGTAGTCACATTCCGACTTGTGGTTGGCAAGATTTGGAACTTATTTTAAATTTCTTGTGAACAAATTGCTCGTACTATCTGCTTAGCGGCTGAAAATATGTTTCAAATAATTATTTTTTAAATTCCCTCTTCAGAAACTTCATTTAATATTCTTAAAATTAACTTCTTCTGACTCATTCGGCTAGCTGTACATTTTATATAATTCCTCGACGAAAAAATACCCCGTGCAGAGCTTTCAGCATCGTTTTTCTCTTTACGATGGAACCTTTCTAACAACTTATTAGGAATGCGCCGCTTGTGTTGTAGAGAGTCTTTCGCACAATTAGCCTCTTCCTGACGAAGGAACATCGTAATGCGAATGGCTTTTGTCTTACGGATAAACTTGATTGAAGAACCCTTATAAGGGCTTCTTCATTATGATTTCATACGAGTGCAGCATGAATGCTGAACGAGCATTACAGATGTAGAATGTACTCGAGTGAGCGATCATTTTGTGAAGATATGATTGACTTGGGAATGGCACTAATGCGGAGCATTCTAACAGATTACAGCTTACTAACCAAAGCACCGAAGAAAACTTGCAAAAACACTGGAAACCTCCCACCGGAAGTACACTCGAGAATTTTACGAAGATCCTTTCCAACCAGTAGATGCATCCTTACTGCTGTTTGCAGACTATTCCACTAAACGTGACGATGCGTCTAGACCACACGACGTAATCGCATCATCGATTGGCGTACTTTCGTGGTTTCCGTGGTTTTCGTCGTCTGCCCGCCCGTCAAACGCAAACAATTATCATCCAGCGGCATGTATTTGCACCACTTCTCGCTCGCTTATGCGATGTGCGATGAATTTTGTCAAAATATGCACCCAAATTCCACGCGAATTGAATGCACATTGTGCGTCAGCCGTAGGGATCCGAGTACTTCCGATTGTTGTTAGTGGTTTTGTGTGACCCCGCCGGTGCGAATTCTTCCTGAGCGCGTTGGATGGAGGTGGTGGTGATGGTAGTTCGAGAGGCCGCCATTATTGCGAATGCCGAGGTGAACAATTTGTGTAATGGCTTTTCAAAGCCCACTCGGCAGCAGCGCGGTCACGACGCCATATTCGAAAATTTATTAGCCAACCTACCCGGGGGTGGGGTGTACGCTCGGCGGTGGCTGCGGTTGTCGAGGATGCTGCGACGCGACGCAGCACCAGCACCAGCAGCATCCCCGTGGTTTCTCTTTTTGGGGACCTCCGAAAGCACACTCTGGGACAAACCCACTGGGGAGACGTGCATTGTGTGAACACCAGCTGCCCATTTTAAATGCTTTTTCGATATCCAATTATTATGAAACCGAAAGGGCAAGGACCCAAGGATGCAAGGGACGGCCTCCGGTCGCTTTGGCTGCTGCAATTGTTGGATGATTTGCATTAAAGTAATTGTGCCACATACGAGCGTGTTGCGCGTGTGCGTTGCAGATCAAAACTGGCAGCCCGAACTGACGGGGCACCCGGAAACCGACAGCGTGAAATAGCCGTGGTCGCTGTGTGGTTTGTGTGGTCACTCGGTCGTCCGTAACACAATAAGCTAACTCCGTGCATCCCTCACTCTCAGGTGTAGTATAGCATCATTTTATGCTCGTTTTACAGAGGGAAGGTCACTTCACTTACTCCTAACCTTCCCCCGGAGCCACGATAGAACGGATGTTGCGGTGTACGTGTGGCGCCTAGAGAAAAGCTTCCAGCTTCAGCTTTGTTAAAGGGGGGGAGGGAGAAGGGGAGGTTTTCCCTACGACGGCTCCATTGGGGTCGTCACCGTCGTCGTTGCATCAATCACACGGCTAACCAAAATGGTCGCTTTTATGATTAATATATATTTTATCATCTTTCATCCTGCTCTCGCTCCCCTCGTTGGGTGACTTGGTAGTAGACAGGCTTTGGGAGGTAATCGTGCCATCACGTCTCTGAAGGAGCGATGGAACCTCCCCCCTTAAGGGTAGCTAGAACGGAAGAGACCGCATGAAACCGCATGATATGTGTCACCGAGGGCCATATTACCGTCGTGCCCGAGTCTCTGATTCCCCAAATCCAAATCCAAAGTGCGATGGTGCGGACAGCTTTTAGGGGTTGCCATCCCCCCCCCCCCCTCAACCCCCGGGAGTTGGTCTGCTTGTCCCGATTGGTGTCTGTTAATTATCCAAAGTGGCAGACCGAGACAGGAGAAGGCGCCGGATTCCGAAAAAGGGATTCCCAGTCCGGCCGGTCGTTTCGGTTTGGGGTCGTGTATGTGTGCCAGAAGGATGTCGAGTTTGTCGTGCGCGGCATTCGTCGGCTCGTGCGGCTGTGGCTGGCTGGCTGGCTGGCTTAGTATCGTTTTAAGGTTTAATGTCAGAACGTGGCTGCAGAGAGGGTAACGAATAGAAGGTCCCCTGGGGTGATTATGCTTCTTATGATGCACTCAGCCCAGCGTTTGCTTTTCCTACGTTTATGACGGTGCACGGTGGGTCCCTGGGCCGGACTTCTTAGTCGTAGTCTAGTCGTAGGCTCGAAACGTTGTGCTCGAATAGCCGGCGGGCAGCTCACTCTCACTCCACACGGGCACGGGCATAAACAGAGACACAGACACGCACATGGGATGACAGGACAGGCAACATGACACGTCGGCCACACATACCACATCGTTTTGGGGGCGGGGTGAAGAAGGAAGGGTTCGAGCCACATAAAATCTTTTGCCAACATCAACATCAAGCATCACCATCAGGCTTTGGAGGGGTGGGGTGTGCCTTAAACAAATATGAATGGCAAATTATCTCACTCCGTCGCCGCCGCCGCCGCCGCCGTCCCCATCGCTATCGAATGGAATCTGCTGGACGACGACACTTCGTTCTGTGTGGGCTGGCTGGCTTGCTGGCTGGCCAGCGTGTTGTGCTGGATAAGCATTGTTTATCCGTTTGATGACCACCGGCCTTTTGATATGAGTGTTTCCAGCGGGGGTTTGGGGGGGGTGGTTTGAGTTTATGCGGTGAAGCTTGCCAGCGGCTTAAAGGCGTCAAAGCGCATTATGGTTTTCAATTTGCGATTTGCATATTCGAGCAAAAAAAAAAAGGGTTAAGCACTCGCCCACACCATCGGAGGGGAATCGGAATTGAATTCATTCTCATCATTTTGTTCCGATAAGTGTTACGTGGTGGCGTAGTCTATTCGGCGTAGTATTCCAATTGTTTGGTTTGGTGTTTTAATCAATCAATTGCTGTTGGCTGTGCTCTGTACTAAATGTTTCACTGTTCTTTGTGTTCCAATTGAATCAATAGAATTGTGATCAATAGAATCACTGTGATCAATCAGTTTTTGGTATGTGTTTGGATGTTATGTATGTGCTATTTGATTCGTGGCTCTCGTGGTATTTGTTTTATCAGCCTGTGTGAAGCATTACAATTGAAGGATTCGCCAAATGCAGCTAATGCTTTTGAAGTCATTCTTTGTTTAGTTTGTTCCGATTTATGTTTTGTTTTTTAATCGAACTCGATCAGATCAGATGGCAGAACCGTAAATCGGATCATGCTTTTGTCTCACCAACCATGAACAATGATCAAAGGGCTTGTGGATGAATAACTTGAAAACGCAAGGAACAAGGTTCTTTGCGAATGACTTAACAGAAGACTTCATTTTCCTTCCGAATTGAAACGCTATGCATCGTGTGGCAAGCGTAGTGTGATTGAACGGGTATCCGTCCAGATAATCCGTGATCCTGATTGCATAATAATCCAAGCAGCAAAGGCAAATTGGCTTCCATCGGCATCCGGATAATCGGCATCACCGGTCGCCGCTGTTGGGGGTGGTGATGATGCGATCCTCGACAATCCCTCGTCATCATCATCATCATCATCATCAACAGCTCATCATCATAATTGTTACGGATTTTGTTCGCCGGAGTTTTGGGCTTGGGCGAAGCTTCCGAAGCCCCGGTATTTCCATCCAGCAATCACATTATAACCTCCTAACCCTTCTCGCTGCCGGCTTGTATCATCTCTAACACTCGGACAACGGACCGGACCGGATCGGACCGTAGCCTAGTGCCAGTCGAGCCAGTCTTCGTCGTGTCACAGCATCCGGTCGGCACTTCCGGTCGGTGCTAAAGTTTATTTATAAAACACTCGACCACCATCACCCCGGTTTTTTGGGGCCTTCACATCGACCGTTGCATCGCGACCTTTTTGTGGCGCGAGCGGTTGAGTGATGGCACGTGTATGTGCATGGTGGCGAGCGTGTGGTGACGGCGTAAAGCAAATAATTAATTAAATGAAATTTTAATCTTTTATGAAGTTAATTAAATTCCTCCTCCATCCGATGGGACCACAACACCACACGGCATACGTGCGTTTGCATGCGCGTATGTGCGCATGTTTGTGTGTGTCCGTGTCCGTGTGTTTGCATCCCCTGGGTGCAACAACAAGCAATGGCGTTTCGCGTTGCAATGGTCCGGTGTTGTGTCCGGTGGTCCAGTGGTGATGGCTAGCGCTCAGCGCTCAGTCACTGCTTCACTTTACTCGAGCACCTGAACTAACCTATCACCACCATCATGGCCACCATCATCCCTGTCCGGGAATGTTGTGCTGGTTGTGCACATGTTGGAATGCACATGGCCGCCCCTTCGTGCCCCCCGGTATTCCACCGGATAGGCTCGATGAAGTTCGTCTCTTTATTACTCGCCACTCGGTCTAAACCCTTCTCTGGGCCTGGGATTGGAATTTTTGTGAGAAAATCGATCGACCGTGCGCTCTCCCGCTCAATTGGTACCACCACCGACACCCGATGCCATCACGCGTACTCCTCGTCGTCCTGGTGTCTGGCGGGAAATTGCGATTTTAATTTTTCAATCTCAACCCGGATGCCCGGTTGGCCGGAGTTTGCTGCGAAGGTGGCTCATTTTTGGAGGGGAGTGAGGGGGACGTCATCGTCATCTCCGTCACTATCGCCAGTAGCACCAAGCGACACCAAGCCGCACACAACCGCACACCAAGTGAACACTCTGTTACAGGCAATAGCGAGGGCAACCGTAACGCTTAGCTTTGCGATTTCGGTTTGGGGTTTTTTTCTTCTTCCGAAAACACATTCGCTGTCGCCTTCTCTCGTTGGGAAATCGTTAGATTAGCGCGATGTCGACGTGCTTTTGTGTGCAAGTGCCCTTCGTGTGTGCGGCTGTGGTGTAGGCCGCTGTGGCTACTGATGGTTTTCCATCGAGATAAAGCACGATTTTTCTCTGATCCTCGCAACCAGCGTGCTCATCGGGCTACCGGTGTTCTGGTGCTGCTGGAGCTGGCCCGTGGCACCCTGTGGATGTCTCGCCGATTATTGCGAGTTGCAGCTACTCCCGGTGGCGTGTGCCAACTTTGCTCGGATATCCGGGAGAGGGAATGCTAACGTGCCAGGGATTAAATTTAATTTTTCAATGAATTTCCCTGATCAGAGATGTAGCTTCTGCTTGTGTGTTATGTGGTGGTGTAACGCAGGCGCAGCTAACGGAGGCGGCACGGTCGTCGCGATGGAGGCGCCTGGTGGCCGGTGGAGGCGCCTAGTGGCCGGTAGATTCCACGCGATTCTCGCTCGCTCCCTGCCTCGCTAATGCTTCCGCTGGTGATGCCCCTCCGTGACCATTAGCTTTCGCCATTATCGGTTGTTTTTGTTGTTATTTTTGCTGGCCAATTCACCCGGGCCCTGGGTTTTCCCTTCCCTTAGTAATGGTTGGGTCCATTAATTTCACTTCCATCATCTGCTGTTGCTAATGCTGCTGCTGCTGGTGCTGTGGTCGCGGTCGTCTGCCATCGTCTGCGGAATGGGCACCGTTTCGGTACGGCACCTCACGAAACGACGGCATCACCACGCGTGCTCTACCTGTGCTCTCTGGTAGCCCCGGGGTGGCCTCCGTTCTGGCCTTTCCTTTGTGTAGAAGCAGGGCGCTTGCCTTTGCGTGCCAAGTGCTCTCTTTTTCTCTCTCTTTTTCTTTCTCTTCTCTTCTATATCCGCCAGTGCATCCCACCGGATGAGGTGGAGGAGTAATATCAATTCACGCTCACCCTCTCCATCCCATTGCGCCATTTCCGGTTTCGGTGTGTGGTCTCGAGTGTGATGGCCACCGATTCATCGCCATGCCTTTTTTTTGGTCTTTTTGCCACCGGAACTAGGGATTAATTGAAATTTTATTGGTAGCAAAAACTCTAGCCTGGTGTGTGGCTGGCTGGCTACCTGCGCTGCAGCATGCAATGCCATGCTTCGAGCACACAATCATGTCCCTCACCAACTGACCGTGCCGATTTCCGGTCCGTTGCGTACCCGAAGTGAAGCGTGCGACGCGACGCAGATTACTTCCTCGCGAGTGCATCATCTTGGTCATGCTAAGATCAATCTGCACAGGGTGCAGCAGCAACAGAAGCATAACAACACCTTCTGCTTGGTGCTGGAGAGTAATTAAATGAATCAGCTCAGCATAAAGCGCGCCAAGGCGCGTGTGTGCGCGTGGTCCGTGTCGAAAAGTTATCGTCGGCCACCGTGTCCAGTCGCTTGTTGCTCTCTAATCAGCATCATCGATAGCGCTAGCAGTGCACCAGCACCAGCACCAGCACCTGTGGCTTATGCTTTGCTGCCCCACCTTGTGCATTATGTGCAGGTCCGGTCTGAAGGTAAAAAAGAAAAGAAAACCGTCGTCGTCGTGGTCGTCGTCAGTGGCGCGTAAAATGGTGGTTTCTGCGATAGCGATCACCTCTCTAGTCCACGATGGCCGCCGGTTAAGGAGCATCGTGACTGAGCCATTGGGCAGAGGAATGAAAAGAAAAAGGGTAGAAGGTGGCGAAGGAGCGCATAACAACAATTTACTTCGAAGATAAATGTGTTCCACCGATTATGGTGTGGCTTACTGACCACAAAAGATGGTGAAGGAGGAGGAGGGTTAGCAACCCCCTCAGGGTGCGAGTTGAGGCTAGAATTAATAGTCCAGAAGAATGCTTCGCGCAACACCCTTTTGCTGCGTTTCGTTCGCTTTGCAGACCATACGGAATTGCGGGGTTTTTTTTATCATTCGAGACGGACCTAGGGCAGGAATTAGTGGCTGGAGATCGTTCAACAATGCGCGAGCGCTAGCTACTCCATTTGCTGGTCTGTGTTGTGTTGCTTTACTCGACTTGTTACTCCGTGCTCCTCGATCTTCACCGAGCGCAACACCGCAGATCACGTACATCAGCAGCTCGCTTGGCCACCACTTGGAGTATTCGGATCAGTGCGCCTCGAGTTGGTGCCAACGTGCCGTTCTGCTACATGTGCTCCATTCCCTTCCTCCACAAAAGGGTACTCATTCTGCGTCTGTAAAGGATGTTGTGTGTGTTTTTGGAGCGCGCGTGCCAATCGGAAGCGTGCTAATTAGTTTAATTTGTAGCGAATGATCGTTTTGAAAGGCAAACATTACAGTCTCTCCCTCAGTGAAGGAGCCAGTTACTAATCGAAACAATTTATTTCTCTTTTCGTTACAGGTAAGCACGTTTCCTTTATGAAGAATACTGAACCTGTACTTGAGCTTGAGGTATGATGGACAATTTTATAATTTCAATGATATACTTACGCGCAAGACGAGCAACAGAAGATCCTGTCTAAATATGGGGAAGAAATTCACCCTTCAATCGCATGAATCTTGGGCTTCGCATTAGTTTCTAATTGCTCATCGTCACATTGACTCAGTTTGCATTGTTATGATGCCGGTTTTTGGGGTCAAATACATTGTTCGAGATAGCATCCTTCCTTCGGAGCTTATTCCTATGAAGCTGGTTGATCACTGATCAAATTAGGGAGTGCTTATGATTGCAACTCAATCTCAATTTAGACAATGCATTAGCTTGCTGCTTTAGTCATTTACTTCTGCGAATGTCGAATGGTCTATTCTGGTACCTGGAATTAATACTAGCTTGTTTCTCGAAGCTCTAGCGATGGCGATGTTCCAAGCAGCGATGTCTTAGTTTGAGAAGGAAATGAATGTTCCTAAATTTAGCGAAAACACATTTACCACCGACCGGCTTGTAACGACGAGTGTCTCACTGTTTATGGCCACCCCCAAAAAACGACCCCAGAAATGCTTTCGCTTTGAAGGATACGACGATGGCCCTGGTGGACAGCAATGAAATGGCCGAACCCATCAACCGGTATGTGCTGTGGTGTGTTGGAGCTGCGGTGTGCGAACCAAAGGGGACCACTTGTTAATGCCGGTCGTTCCGCTCCGGTCCAGGAGAAATGCATTAAAATCATACTCCCCTCCCTACCCTCCTCTCTCGCCAGCAGCACTAGATGGATGGCACCCGACCGTGCCGAACCACAAACCTCAATCCTTCGGTTCTGTTCTACTGGGAGGGAACGGTTTGCTTTTGCCACGAAAACGAAAGACACAGTTACCTGAGCTGGTGACTAGGTTGGTCCGCCGGGTCCGGGCGTCGGGTCATTAAATTTTTACGTCCAGCTGAACTGAGCATTGGCGAAGAAAATGGCGATGGCGCCGAGCAGCTGCTTCTCGACCTGCTAAAGGAAAACAGGACCGATCTCGACCACGTTACTTCTCGAGTGCCCAAAATGTAGCTCCTCCATGGTGAGTGGCTTCGGCGCCTGGGTTCTGGGCCGCTCCGGCGTTTCTTCGCACCTTCGGCGGCTAGACGGGACGGGCACGGGCTGCGCAACCCAGCGTGCGGTCGTTAATTATGGGAAAATAAATAATTTTCAGCCCCGCATGGCCCCGCAAGGTTGAGTCCTTTCGTGGGAAAAGGATCTATCACTTTCGCCCCGGCCCCGGGTTGCATGCTCGGCCATTCTCGACCATTCCCTTTCTATTCGGTCTTGGACTTTTGCTGAGTGAAACTTTCCTTAACAGCATAACTCAACTTTCGCCATCATAACTTCGGCCCAGCACCATCGCTGTTGGTCTCTCTTCCTTTCTCTCTTTTTCGCGCTCGCCTAGAAGTCATTGACGGAAGGATGCCGGAAGGATGCTGTGGCAAGAGGAGGGAACATTAGTTTTTTCCCGATTTCTGCCAGCATCACCGCCAGCTCGTCGTCGGCCAGAAAAAGGTCCAGTTCATTGTTTTTCTTTTGGCGGCGCGGCTGTTGTTTTTCCATCAGCCTCGGACCGGTCCGCAAGGTTTGCCGGCCAGCGGCGCACGAACCGAGGCGAGTTCCGAAATTAACCGAATAATTTTCAATGAACCGTAATTTATTCAAAGTTTTCCACCGAATCTCACCCCTGGAGGGGGTGGAGGGGGTGAACTGGGTTGTTTGTTTACTTCCAATCACAAGAGCCCGGCCACGGCTTGCCGCCTGTCGACAGTTGACCATTGTGTGTTTTTGCTTCGCATCTACGCGCGCTCAGGTGGTGCCGCTCATTCATTTTCCGTGCGCCCCTTTTCGGGAGGTTGGTTGCGATGGGAGTTCAGAGTGATGATAGATGAAAAATCAATGTTTTTTGTTGTTTTTCGCGATACCGGCATGCCTCTACCACTGGATGGTGCTTCATAATCATCGTTGGATCGCGCGCATCGAAAGTGTTTGCTTCTCTTCGATCGATGCCCTGGCCTGGCCGGCCAGGCGCGCGCCCCTGCACTGCAACTGTTGACGAAGGAGTTTCAGTTTGTTGTGTTGTGGCGTGGGGTGTGAGGTCCGGGTGTGCGCGTGTCCGCGGTAATTATTAGCTTTCAGCGACAAAGTTTTCTGCTCGAGCCCTCCGCCGCTGGCCTTTAATTATTCAACCGCGGTGTAATTTAGCTGCCGGTACCACGCCGGACCCGACCGGTGCGTTGTTTATAGCATTTGCAGTTGTTTATGCGTGCTTCGGTTCGTCCGATGGTTTGCTGTGTGCTTTGGAGAAGTTGGTTTTCCCTTTTTTCGTTTTATATTTTGCTGTGGCGATTCTTAGAAAGCGCCTGAAGCGTCGCTTCTAATTTGTTTATTACAAAGTTTTGACCACACACAGGCTTCAGAGGCGTAAATGACTTTGCGCGTCGTGGTTTGATGATTCACGATTGTGGATGATTCCTTTCGGTTTTGGAGCCGTTCGATTGGTTCGATTTCGATTAATTGAACCGTGAGTTTAGCTGAAGGTATACCATACTGTAAATGAAGCGAATTGGGATGGATTTCATCACGCAGCTCAATCACATCCAGGTATCATGTTGACCGAGTATCGGAATCTCCCGATGGCAAAAAAAATTGTTGCTAGAGGAGGGCTATACAGCATTGTCTTGGCCCAAATAGTAACGCTTATCGAATGCATAAAATGTTCTTAAAAGATTTGAAGGTTCAAAATGATTAAGGATTTTAAGAACCATCGTTGCATTGCTGTAAGAGAAGTTGGTTCGTATGTTAGTCTATTGATAGACGGATGACCGGATGATGGGTTTTTACTGAAACAGGTCTTTGCCATTGATTACGGTTTAATTATATGGTTTTGTATATTTTTTTTGTAATAAATCAACACACTTTTGATGCTGCAACCTACCTGATTTCGATACATATGTCTCCAGTGACTTGACTCTGTTTCTCGAGATGCAAAACGAATCCATCAAAGAAGGAAGGCAGTTTTTCTAGCCAAGTAATAATCATTTATTTAGAATTTACTATCCTTCGCTGTCCATTAAAAAATATTCAATAATGATTAAACAGAGGTGCACAAATACTTTTTTATTACAAAAAAGGTGAAAAGATTGACAATTTAGAATCGGAAGACACAGAGTACATACATTAATTACCTTTTAAAGTTAACCGAGCATAGCAGATCAGCTTCTATCGCAGCAGCGAATGTAGCTTATGATGAGCTTTTAGGTGTGATCCTTACCATCGGTGCATTGCATTCCTCTCTTCGGCCAATAGCAATTTGCGAAAAGATAATACTAAGCATTACTGCCTGCCCTCGACTTGCTATTGCATCCTGCAGGGAGCGAGAAACATGATTTCTATGAATCTTTTGCAAATCATGAGCTTTTATGGTCAAACACCGAGTTTCCGGGATGCATTCCCGGAAGTGGCCGGCGGCTGCACCGACAGCGTTGCTGCGTTCCGGTTCTGTGTTTGCGTGTGGGTGGTTTATTTGCACGAATCACTGTGCAGCATAAATGATGGTTTTTAATAAATTTTATAATTTGCGCATGGTCGCCCGTTCCGTAGCAGCTGACTATGCTGGGTTATGCTATTTGTCCGGCACCAGCGGGTCATGTTTATGTTGTTATTTTTATTTTTAATATCCCCCTCGGTGCCGCCCGAACAAGCCACACCATTGGTATAATGAAAGCAGATGATGATGATGATGATGATGATGTTGATGATGCTCTTGCTCTGGATGCATACAAACGGATCATGGAAGTGAGGCAGGCGAAATGATGAATGCCCCTGTTGCCTGTCCATGTTGCGCTGTGCTGCAGTTTCCGTGTTCAGTTTCGTAGCATCGCAGGGAGAGAGAGAGTGAGAGCAATAGAAGCACTTCCAGTGACCGTTTGCCGTGTATGTTGTGTGATTCCCGTTTTTTATGCCTTTTATGTTCCTTCCGCTGCGTTGTTACGGCAAATCCATTTTGTACCGCGGCCAGTGCGGAACGGTGTAGCACCGGTTGCATTTCGGAATATTCGCGTTCACCCGCGTTTCATCGTTGCTTCCGTTTTCCGGTTGCAACAAGTGCATGGACGCGCGCGCGCGCGCGCGCGCACAGTACAAGCTTCACGCGGTGTTGCTTTCGTTCTTTCGCTGCCCACTTTATGCGAAACTATCCACACGCCACGCGTGTATCGTTCCCTATTTTATGCTGCACGGCTGCTGCACTGAATCATGTACGGGCGTGTGTTGTTGAGCATGAAAGAGCCGCCCTGTCCCTGGCCCTGGCCCTGGGCGGGCATTCCAGGTTAAATCCCGTCGTCTGGGGAGTGATCAGTTTAACTGACTGATTGCGTTCCAGTTGTCTGGTTTGGTGGAGAGCACGCGCGTGTGTATGTGTTGGTGTGGTTAGTCGGTCGTTATGCTCCGAATCGCTCCATTTCAGAGCATCCAGTGCCGAGAGGATGGGGATCGTAACCTGGTACATTACGGAGCGAACCAGGGGAACGCGGCATGGAAAATGAATAATTAAAATTCATTCCGCTATGTTTTCTTCGTCACGACCGATGGAGCAAACAAACACGCTCCGCCAAACCTGCCGGCGGGTTCGAAGTTCTGGCTTTTTCTAATAATTAGCATATAAACATGCCTTCGCTTCCCTAGCGGCGACGGTCTTTCGGTTTCGGCCTAGGAGTCTCTTCTGTTTCGGCTCCTGTTTAAGGGTTTCCTTCCCTAATCCACCGCTAGCGGGCTCACTCACTGGCATCTTATACACCACAAAAGGTTCCCATTTGCACACGCATAAAGTGTGCTGTTTCTTCATGAAACCACGCGCAGACAGGACGCGCGCGCACCGCCCCCAAAAAGGGACAAACTTTTTGGAGGCAAACAACGGCGGACGGGGCCGCAACTGTCCCGTAAAATGTTGCCACAAAACTTAAACAATCACCGCAAAATTTAAACACCCAGCACACACGCGCACACCATGCGTGAACCCAAACGACGACTGGGAAAACTTTGAAAGTTTCCCTCAGTACCACCGTTCCCGCCACCACCACTGGCGTTAGGCCCACGGACTGGGGACACTTCTGTTGTCTCGGAACGTCTTGTGAACGATACCGCAACGCACCGACTTGGAAACTGCTCCACGGGTAAAGGTGAAGGTGTATTAATGTTTCAGTGCGTGCAAAACCTAATCATAAATTATTACATCTTAATTACGCGTCAATGCAGGAGGTTTCCCTTCCCTTCACCATCGGGTGGCAATGGCCAATGGAGAGGGGCAGAGAGGACCAGGGGATGGAAGGCACGATGAGCTTTCACCCGTCCGAGAAGAATTTCGTCGGTTTTCCACCAAATTACGCCGCCACCGTCGCCGCCGCCTGCGGTTAAGGGAAGCTCTCGAGCGTGCTCCGGTGTGAAAGTTAAGGGTCGTGGTTGGGGGATAGAATGGGGGATGGTTTGCCTCATTAATCCATGTAAAAGTCCCCGAACTTCCCCCACGAACGGAGGCGAACGGACGATGGGTTAAAATGGATGGATTCTCGCATCCCAACCCCCTAACAGACCACCCCTGATCCAGTGTCAGGAGTGGTCCATTGCGGCTGGATTTGGGGTGGTAGATTTCGTGGGCGTCGAAAGCCGTTTTCCATTCCAGTTGCCGCCCTGTCGTGCCAATAAGTTTTATCGATTTCACGCCACAATTGTTTGATCAAACAACCTACTACTACTGCTACTGCCAGGGGGAGAGCACATGTTTTCAATCGCATCCACCCTTGTTGGCAGCAACAATCAGGTCGCATGACGATGCGATGAGCACACCCATCAAAACACACTATGCACCCTCCTCCCTCCCCCACCTTCGGCCGACGCCTGTCTGGCTTAGTTTGCAAAATCGATGGACTAGTTGTCCGCCTCTTGCTTGTTGCTTCCACCTCCAGCCCCGCGCCGCAACTCTTCATGACATGCACCAACGCCAAAGGACGAGAGGACACGTGTTCCGCATGACAATCGAATGTATGACAATGTCGAAAAGGGTCCGTCTGTCAGCACGTTGGCTCGTCTGGTGCTAACCATGCCAACCTCGCCCCACGTGATGCGCCATGCGTCTCCATTATGAAACGGGCGATCGGGGGTACGATCGATGAGGTGTTGCCACGCGAAAAAAGACATCAACACACACATACTAGCCAGGGGTGTAGCGTGTGATAGTCATTAATGTGACCGGGCACTGCTATTTACTGTAGCGAGCCTCCCGAGGGGGCTGTCTCCGTTAGGGAGGACTGTTGGACCCTTCGCACGGGGGGTTGGGAGTTTAGAGTGGAGCCTTTTTGCTATTATTAATGGAAATGAAATATTCATCCTTGTTGTTGTAGGTGACGGTGACACTAGAGAGAAAAGACTCCCTGGTGGAGATATCGTTTCGGTTCTGCACTCTGGCCTAGCCTTTGCAGCAAAAGTGAAGTCAGTTGCAGCCACTGTCGAGCCGAAGCAGAGGTGTCTCTGTTTCGCCTGACGACTCTCTCTCGGCCCATCAGCATTGTCGGTCTGGTTTTGTCTTGTTGTCTCGGGTCTGGCTGACTGGCTGGCTGACTGGCGAGAGGAAATAGCTTTTGGGCAGTCACACCACCCCACTCGGAGTCCACCCGTGTCATGATGTCACCGTTCATGTGCCCTGGCTGGTCGGGTCTGTTGAACCGAAAATTGGGCCACCGGACGACATAACAACAATAACAATAGTATCTCACTCACATTGCACATTGCCCACCGGCGTTGCCCAAGGGCGCAACCGAGCGTCATCCGCAATGAATCCTTGTGCCCAGAGTTCGGTTGCTGTACCAGGGGTGATCGCAATACCAGGGGCAGAGCACAAAAAAGAGAAAAGACCCAATGCCGGAGAGCTAATCGGGACAACATCCGGCTTAGATGTCACGTCATTGTTTGTTTCCGTTGTTTCGGTTTCGGGACGGCCGATTGCTTGGTGAGTAAGCTCGGCAACAGTTGGAAAGGGAGCGGACAGACGAAGCTACCGTTTCCTATTCGATTCCCAACAACCTGTAGATGGGATCGGAGTAACCACCGAGCCAGCCATCCAACCAGGGCACTAGTTTGCGGAAGCAGAAAAACCAAATAAACAAACAAACACATTCGTCGGCGCTTAGGCGCTTTGTGTTCCTTGCGGTAGTGTGTGCAACGTAGGAAAGCTTTCGTCCGCTACGCTACTCCAAGATAATGGTTTCCCAAAAAGGCGCTCCCAAACTCAACAGGACAGCTCCGTTGCCCTGAAGCACCGAGGGGATAAGAGTGAACTCGAAATGGACGGGACCGTAATCTTTGTCGAAGTCAAGGGGAGGTATCTGGGAGTGGGGAAGTTCTTGCCGATACACACTACCACGGATGGACGGATGTTGCTGGAAATTGAACATCGCTCCAGTACTCCTTGTACTTCGGGCTGTGGTTTGGATCTAATGGTTGAGTGGCTGGTTCTGTTCCATATTTTATACGCTCGCTTAACCGTCGCTTAGATGGATCCTGGACTTTTGGATTTCTCGAGTTCTGATGCATTGAAACCAATTCGTCGTATGATTATCCAACTGCAAAAGGATGGTTGCAGTTCGTCCACTTTTTCATCGGTGGTTGATTCGATTCCATTGCTCCGCCATTACCGCTGGAGATGTTTAATTTCCGACGTATTTAACTTCCAAACGTCCCAAGGAAGAAAGACAATTTAAATTGGATGGATTCTTAAAAAATACTTTGCGAATTACGGCATTTGATGAAAACATTCAGAAGTAATAGGTTCAATCTTTGCATCGTATGGTGCTCGTATACCCTTTGAATGCGTTCCAGGGCTATCCTTCCATTCCCAAGAGTGTTGGACGACATCATCGGAAACATCTCATCTTCATCTGTTTCGAGAGACCGGAACCGGAACGCATGCAACCATTGGCCATTCATTGGCGAGTGCATTCGCCATTATTCATAACGAGCAAAGGCAACAAACCGGGCCCGTACTCACTTCGCCTGCCCCCCCCCCCCCCCCCCCCCCTAGGGCTCCTAGGTCTGGAACAATTTCAACAGATTGCATTCCTTGGAGGACTGCTCGATGGGCTCGATGAAAAGCGTTCTCGGCTCGGTACCGGTGCGGTGCGATGTGTCGATGAAAGCAACAACAGCAGCAGCATGGCTTCGGGTCTATATTGCGGCCCTTCCTTGCATACCTGGTGTGTTGCAGCACAAGGTCTAGCACACGGCTCCAACGATGTTGTAATCCTCTTCCGGTCGACCATACCTGCCTTGCCTGCCTGCCTGCCTGCCTGCTTGCCTGTGGGTTTGCCGAAAAAGCGAAATTGTCATTCATTTGCATGTGGTGTGGGTCCCTGGAGCATCTTTTCACGGCTAGGCTGGTCCATTTCCTGGTAGCTGCTGTAGTAGCTGTGAGCTTTGAGCTAGGTTCCGTAATTTCCTCCATTTGTAAGACACAGAACTCACTGCGAGAGCGTGCGATGCTGCTTGGCTCCAGGTCCGCTACCAGACGCAAGTACCGAATCCTTGGAACCAACTCGTTGTCCTCGTCGTCCGTTGCTTTAGTGTCCGTATGAGGTACCGAAAGGGGATGGGTTGTGTGTATTTGCCATCATGATGGGTAAAATGAATAAATAAGTAAGTAAATAAAACATGGTGGATGGACTGTGTGCATGCTAAGGGATGGGGTGGTAAAGAGCGTCGCAGGAAGGGATGAAGGGTGTGGACACATTTGAGTGCAAACGTTGGCACGCCGGTGTGTCGTCCTCGTCGTTGGTGAACGTTGTCGAGTCATAAACATAAATGCAAATATTACATCCCTTAGGGGAGGGAGCCACCCCAACGAGGGGGTTGTTGCTGCTGTCGGTGGAGGACTTCGATTCAAACGCAGAGGGGATTAGTCTCGAGCCAGAGGCTTGCTCGTTCTGGAACGAACTGAGGAAACAGGTTTGGCTGGCTGTGTAGTAGTGCGTGCTAGTGTGAGTGGCGTTTACTTTGAGATTCGCATCCGACTGATAAAGACCGACTTCAAGCGAGCGAGTTGTACCTATAGAGACCGGCAGCCTGGCCCTCCGGTCGTAAGGACGAATGTACAAACAAGAGTGACATAATCAAAATTCAATCAAATTATTACTGCTGAACGGGCAGAAGCGCAGCAGTTGCAGCAGCGCTTCCCCGTTGCAATGCGCTCTGTTCCGGTGCCATGCAGCTCGTATAGGATCCAGCATATGCATAACGCATGGTGCTAAGGGGAAAGTGGAATCAATGCAACGTTTTGGAGCGTTTGAGCTCGTCCGTGATTGGATTTATCGAGTGAATAGCATCAGGTTCCGGGGTAATGGCGACCATCGTTTAACGTTAAATCGAGAACCATAGTCCTATCGTGCTTCGGTTTATCGTATTGTATCATATCGGGATTGCGTTCCTCTATTCACACTGTTCACATCAACGCATTCTGATGCGGTTGTCTGCGTTATGGTTGTCTTTTTACGAAAGTAAAACTGTTCTGCTTGCAGCTACTGGTACTGCTGCACAACACGAGCCTTGCCTGGCAAACAGATAAAGTTCTCGAGCTGTTTCATCATCATCAGTAGCAGTAGCAGTAGCGCTAGGCACCGTTAATGAGAACTCCACCCGGGGGTGTAGATGAGATTTTAATTTTCCGTCTTTCATCTTTCGCCTTGCTGCTGTTACTGATGCTGCTGCTGTTGCTAGTGCTGCTGCCAAGTTTGTGACAGATTAATTAGGCTATAATGCGGCCAGGCGAAGGGCCTCGTACCGCCACTGAACTGCCCCCTGGCAAAGCTTGAGATTAGAAGATGAAAACAGAAAACGCGGTGTGGAATCTGGAAGCAGTTCCGGCTGAACCATGGATGAACATAGATGATCTGGAGCCAAATCGTAAGCAGATTGCTCGAGGAGGAATGGAATGGAGTGAAAGCGACCGGAGGGATGCAATCTGAGGTTGTTTGCATATCTCTTTATCTATTGGTCTTGTTTTTTGTTTTGTTTCGTGTTGGGTGTCTAGATTAACGTAACGCGTACCCACAGAATGCTTCCATTGATGAGCCATCTGCACAAACGGTCTTTGTCGCTCGGTTGGGCATCTTTTTTTATTAAAAAACTTTCACAACGTGACCCAAGCAGCCTGTTTAAAAGGTGTTTGTGGGTATTGACTGAATAACACCTCTCCCATCAGGGCACCCAGACACTGTTTGTGCTCGAAACACTCAAAAGCAAACTTTCCCATTCTTCTTCCGCTTCCTGTACAACACGCGTGTGAAGAAGGGGAAGCTTTAATTCGGCCACTTGGGCAGCCGTCGGTCGTCAGCGCAAACAATCTTTAATCTGCTTCCGCTGATCCGGTGCCACAGGTTCGTGCCGTGGTCGATCGCTCAACGTTCTGGTTTGCTAAAGGACACTCGCAGAAATCATTAAACGTGGAACTCGTTCCAGCTTCACACCGGTGGCGAAGTTTGATCCCTTTTTGTCGATGCAAATGAATGAAGGTGGGGCTGCTGTTCCGACGCTGGCGAATGGCCGTCCTAAATGTGATCGTCGTACGGTGGGATTTGTTTTAGAAAAGCCGCGCGGATGCAGCACGATACCAAAGGTAAGGTTCTCGTTAGCGCGGCCGCCCAGTAAGGTGTTCCAAGGGCATCGAGGGTTGAGAAAAGGAGGGGGTGGGGGGGCAAGAGAAAGGCGAGGGAGTTGCAAACTGTGCTGCGCTGAAAAACATTTTCCCAATTAAAGCGAAATGAAACCCATTCAAGTAAAAATAGCGACGAAAGCGGTCGCTGAAAGAAGAAGCCCAAAAGCAGGGTGCAAGGGGGTGAGGGAGAGATGGGTAGTGGGAGAAGCACTCCCTTGCCAGCCCTTCCTCCTTCGTTGTGCCACTTCCTTTCGGGCGAGCCAGGTCAGCACATCAAAATATGATGGTGAAGGCAGGGAAAGAGAGAGCGAGAGCGCTTGCTTTTCCCGGTTCCGGATCCACAGTTTTCCCTTCTGGTTTTTTTCCCTTTCGGTTGCTTTCGGGAAGAAGGAAGCGGCAGGTCGCGCCATGCCACGGTTTGCCCGGTCGGTCGGTCGGTCGGTTCCCGCGGTGGTCCCGGCTTTTTTGGGAAGGAATTATGGCGAAAAGAAAATTATCGCCCGGTGAAAAACAAAAACCACCCCCTCGCTGCTACCGCCTCCTGCACCCCCTGCATCGCACAGGGGGTTGCTGGTTCCGTGGAAAAGCGAATTAAAAATTACGGACCGACCACCTCTGGTTCCTGCCGCTACTGCTGCTGCTGCCAGTGCTGTGCTCTTGCTCTAGATTTTGATTTAGATTTACCTTCGTCCTTCGCTCCATGGCTGCGCTTGTATGTGTGCTTGGTGCGGCTCGTAGGGCGACTGCTACCGACGTCATTTTCAGCAGACACAGCGCGGGCTGGCTCGCTTGCTCTATATAGTGACCTCCGCTTCCATCATGGCCTGCGGGTGCGACTTTTTAATTTATCATTTTAAGCTTCCTCACAACCGAGCCCATAACGTCCGAGGTTGATGAGGTTGTGCCCGAGGTGGGGGATGCAGGGTTTTTTTTTGCATATCGTGGCCTAGTGGACACCACGACAACCCATAGTCCTACAGTAGGCACATAATCACTGTTTAACCTTTTAACCTGAACCGCCTCATGATACCGTGTTTTGTGTGAGAGGTTAATGAATTCATTAGATTTGACATTTAGCAACAATTGAAACAAATCGCGTGACGAACCGACTGTAAGCGTACGCTCGTGTGTGTGGTTTTTGGCCTTCCGGATACCTTTCGGAGGCCGTTTTGCGGACCATTTGCTGTGGTCGGTTGGATTGTTTGTTTAAATCGCACGGGTTCAGTAATAAGTTTATCATGTTTTTTATCGTTTTTTGCTGTTTTGTGTGGAAAAATTACTATGTAGCCTATTATGCAAGCTCTTCTTGCATTTAATACATGATACTGATAAAGTAATGTAACTAATTGTATATTAACGCAGATATTTAGTGCGTCCAGATCGCCTTTCTTTCGAGATTTCCTTACTTCAATATAATGCAGCAGAACTTTCCACAAAAACGCTTATTTTCCGACATAAAGATCAAAATTTTCGGTCGCATAAAATAATGATGGCGATTGTTTATGGATCAATCTAGTGACTTATATTGCGTAACGAACTACTTAACGACAGTAGCTGTCAAACGCACACATCAAAATAATGGCAACCGATAATGCTCTACTAAACTGATGTTGTTGTTTTCTGCTGCTCATCTTCCCATCCATCTCCAC
>NC_064877.1:41875000-41892500 GCF_943734665.1 Anopheles aquasalis
GTGCGCCATACAGCAGCTATCAGCTGGTACTGCTGTCAGTGCTGCGTGGCGTTACTGCAGTACCGCCACAAGAAGGACCCTATCACCCTCTCCCTGTAAAAAGGGTGTCATATGTGAGAACCAAAAGGAGTGCGGTGTTCGATCCGCCCAAAAAACATAATGCATTCAATGTGCGAACTGGTACGAGTCTTCATCTTTTCCTGCTGTTGTTGCACAATTTGATACTGACACCAATACCAACGTTGCGCGCTGGTACGCGTTGAATGCCGTTCGATGAGATGACAGTCGCTGTCGGCAGGTGATGATGATGATGGTGCGGACGATGGTGGCGACGATATCATCGACCCAGCAGCAAAATGCCAACTATGGAGAGATGAGCGGTGGATAAGGATAACCTGGGTTGAAGCTGATAAATTGAATTTAATACGGTGTGCGTGCACCTACGTCACGGCCTCGGACGGACTGTGTTGTTCTGGAACACAGGGATTTGGTGGTCACAGGCGCCCACGTGATGATGGGCGGATTGATTTTATCGCATCATTTAACGTGGAACGTGTAGTTCCACCAATTGAAGCTCTGGTGATGCTTTCGATGGGGACGATATTATTCTGACTTTTCGTATTAACAAAGTGGGATCTATGTAGTCTGCAAAGGTGTGGAAAACGTCGTTAGCCAAGCTTTTATTAAATAAAGCAGATTAGCTTCCTTTGGACCGTTCCCATTTCAGCAACGTTAACGTTTCATCTTCAGTAAAGGCTTGCAGCAAGCAGCAGCCAGCATAATAAGGATTATTCAATTAAGTGCCCTCGTAATACGGCGGGCGCGCCAGGGCGAGCAAAACAAAAACAGCGAAAATGATAAAATATGCATAAAGAACGGGTTTCTAGCCCTGCGCTTCCAGAAGCGGGGCGCCTGTGCCTTGTTGTGGCGATCCCTTCGCTGGCGATCGTTTACCTGACACGGTTGTGCCCCGCGGGTGATGAATTTCATTTTCTTTTGTGACATCCATTCATTCGCAGAAGATGAGTAGCGAAACGACTGGCCCAGCGCGTCACCGTCAACCGGGTTTTTACCTTTTCTGTGTGTCCTTGGAGAAGCTGCATCCTCCCTTCCCCTCTCCCTCTCTTTCCTCCCACTGTGGGTGTGCCACTTTTCGACACACAATAATCCTCGTTAAGAACGCAGGTCAGGCGCACGTGGTGTCTCCCCTCGACCCACGGGTTGTGCTTCCACCTTTATGCCCATTTAGCGTGGCCTTAGAGTCTCGGTAGACGAACGGTAAGAACGGCTGAACGGCTGAACGGTGGGCCACAGGCAGGCTGTCCTCGTTCCCGGGGATTTAGCATCCGTTCCGTTTGCAGGCGTTGTCTGTTCATCCTCTGACGTGGCTTTTGCCACGTCAACGAGGGTATTGGCGGGAAGGGATGTGAACGAGGGATAAAGGTTTTGATCTCTGGCCCCGGATCAACAGCCTGGGGCGGCGCACCGTCCTAACGGCAACAACGGCCTGGTTTGTTGGCTTCAAACGCACGGATTTAGTGTCGCTCTCACTCTCGCTCTCACTCGTCGTGGCCGGGTCCTAGGGCCTTGGCTTGGGAGCAAGATTAATCCTCGACGTAAGTCTTTAATGGTTTTGTTGGTTGGCAATCTGTCGGGCCATATGTCACCCGGCGAGGGAAAACTGTGCCAACGTGAGGCGGAATTTCCACATTTATTTGCCTCCTCCTCCCGCATTAAGGGGATGGTTTATTGCGGGGAAACGTTTTCTGCGAAACCATTCCCAGGGAAAAGCGCAACTCTTTCGCGTTTGCTAGAGTTTTGGTTTGGAAGAAGGCTGTTTCGTGGTGAGATGCGATGGAAATGGCAGTGAGGTTGCTTAGTTCATAAATGGCGCTAATAATATTAAATCGTGGATTTTATGTTTGTTCAAACCTTCAAATGATCCGTATATGAATGAGATCATTGTTTGAATGGTAGTTTGTGAGATACATAATTTGTAGTAGAGCATCTTTGGTTTATTTGAAAAAAAGTAAACGAGATCGTCTCTTACCAAGCTAAATATTGCGATACAATTTTTGAGACATGCTTTGGGATACAAGTTTTCTAATACACATCGAGCTTTTTTAAAAAGGATGATAAAATTTAACATCAATTGTTGATCCAGTGTCTTTTTCCTGTTCTCAGCACTTCATTAGAGAAAGTATTAAATCCCAATTTGAAGGTAATTTCTCAAACCGATGCCTAGTCTGAGACTTGATACAAATCGCATTATGAAAATGGGTATTTTCTAAATGAGCACCATTGGAACGAAAGGATCAACCGCTTCAAATTACGCCAGAAAAATTGTGAAAAAAACCCATTAAACTGTAATAGCCACCACCATTAGCGGCTAAATGTTAAGTGTGCTATCAGGTTACCATCATTCGACCCCTGGAATGATTGCATGTTTCGTCGAAACACAAAGACCTCTGGCTTACTCCCAAGAGGTGTTCGAGAACGACCTAATAGTCATTCCGAATGTGCGCACCAATAGTGTTGAAATCACAAAAAAGGAAACTCCATGTTACTATCCTGCTACCCCTCCTGGTTCCCTTACTGTCCTTTCGATTGCTCACTACGATCACTGCGCTGGTGAGAACATGTTTATGAGGCCATAAGTTCACTTAGCAATCGATATAATAACGCACCAGCACACTGCTGCACAACACATATTATTAAATAATTTGGCGGCGGCGGCCTCCTGGGACCTTATCTCCGCCGCCTTGCAACATTACCGGCCGATGCGCGTTGCATTAGCGCCCGGGTACGACATTAATCAGAAAGAAAGGTGAACATTACAGCCTTAGAACCACCACCGCTTTCCACCCGCTTTTGGAGCAATTTCAGTAGAGTGCCCCTGTTCCTCCCTGGTGGTGGAGCAATCACGCCATCGGTAATAGCGCGATGGCAGAAGGCAATCTGTTGCAATCTAATAACTTGCTGGCGATAATAATAATGATCGGAAGTATGAATGTGATGAAATGTAATGTGGCTTTGTCTGTGATGCCAGTGCAGGCTTGGTTGACAAACCTTTTACCACAAAAGGAGTGCAATCTGTGCGCCATAGTGCCCAGATTCTCAGCGAGCGATGAATCAACTAAGGCACCGGAACACGATCAGTGATGTCGGGCCGAGTGAATAATTTATCCAATTTCTTCCCCGTACCGGACGTTGGCGGTTGTGCGCCTACACTAGCAACAACAACAACAAGAACAGGTTACTTCTCTCGTTAAACATGACCTCGTGGTGGTGTTTGTGAAGGCACGCCAGCAGCAACGGTGGCATCGCGTAGGCCCCACTGCTTCGGTTCGGTTGCTCCTCCTGTGTGGTCGAATGATATTGCTCCTCCTGCTTTACTCATTTCACTTGGCCCGTGGGCTAGAGTAAAATGTAAGAATTTTAATATTTCAAAGCAGAAGTAAAAGAAAAACAATTTGAAATTAAATTTCATCCTCCTGGCCACCATGCTGTGCGCCGAACCCCGTTAAAGCGCCAGCAGCACCTCCTGAGGCTCTCCGGTGGCTGGTTGGCTGGCTAGCAGGCTGGAAGGCTGGCAAACTGGCTAGCCGTGTGCTGTGTGGGGGAAAGATTAGGGAAAACAATTTTCTCCGCCGCAACCTAGGCACACCACCGTGCCATGCCAAGCCATGCCATGGTCTGGCGTGCTACCTGAGAGTCCTGGCGCTACATTATTATTTTACTTTGTTTTTGCGGCGCGCCTTTCGGTTCCCAGCTCGCGCGTGCTCCGCTTTTGTTGCTCTCTTCCAACCGGTGTCATCAACAGACACAGGGGATGCGCTTGCTCTCTCTCCCTCCCTCTCTCTAGGGGCAACTTCCACTGCATGATGAGCCGCTGTACAGGAGAATATTAAAAGAAAAGAAAAGGAAAAGAAGAAAAAGGCTCAAACACAACAAACTCGCGCGAAACTTTTTGGCTTCCCTCCGTTCTTCAGCGCCGAAAATCTTTGTCATCCCCCACCCCTTCGATGGCCACGTGCCAGCATACAGCAGCAGCAATCGACGGCTCAGAGAGAGAGAGAGAGTGAGACAAAGCGGGGAGCGAGTTGTTTTTGGAAATATTAATGGTTATCTGCGGGCTATGTAAATGTTTCAAATGTGTTAAGAGGCAGGCGAACAGTCATTCCCTCCTTGGTTGGAGGGCATAGGGGTGGGGGGGGGGGTTTGGCCCAAAAATTTAATCATCCCTTACATGTGTTATTGCACTCGGCTCTCACCGGAGACACAAGCCTCCTAAGCAAGTAAGGCGTCAAAGCCAAAAGGGAAACGCGAATGAATGAAAAAAAAATCCCGAGAAAAACAAATTGGATTCCAGACACCCTTCTTTTGCTTGCGGAGCTGTTGATTCTTCGCCTCGTGCCTCTTTTCTCCAATCATATTTTCATTAACACCACCTCGTCGCCCCACTCCCACATCTTATTCGTCTACGGATCATCCCACCACAACAGCCATCAAGCACCACCAAATGTTCTTGTAAATTATTATGAATCTGTTTTTTCGCACGCACTGATTTGCATTTGTTTTTCCTTTTTTCCAATTCTCTTCCCTTCCCTTTAGGTAAGTTCATCGCTCGCTCATCAGCTCAATGCCAATTCGCGGGACCTCGCGCACACAAACCAGCACGAATGGGAAGGATAGCAAAAGGAAGCTCACCTGCGCCAACCAACAGACGGTAGGGAGCGAGCCGCCTGAGCCAGGAGTACACGAGCGCCTAGAGTTGTCAGAGTGATTTCCGGCCCGGCAGGGAAGACGGAAATTTCTTTCTCTGTCTTGTTCATTTCTTCGAATTCTTGGCGTGCCACCAGCCACTGCCAGCCAACCAGCAGCCATTCCAGCGCTGCGCTGTGCTGTGCTGTGCTATGCTATTCCGTGGCTCCCAGGTGGGGTGGATTGAAATTTAAGGCGTTATTATTCCGTAAGTACTTAATAAATTTCCAGCCATGACCCACTACCCACCCATCACAAATGCGGGGTTTGATGGAATGGTATGTACTTTCGGGAGGGGAGGAAGTGGAACACGGTGCACGGGGAGGAGCATTAGCATCGCGCGCTTGTTGCGCTTTTACTGCTAACGATTTCGGCTTTGGCCACGGTTTGGTTTGGTCTGGTTGGTGGAAAAGGGGATGGGAGGGGGGGGGGGCTTTTTTCTTGACATGGCACAGGATGGAATGCTGAGGTGAGGGATGATGGTGAGGGAGGCAAAGTTATTCTTCATCTTTCTTCCCCGGTTTTGCTTGCTTTTCTCGCGAAGAGACCATTTTCCTTTTATATCGTTCGCGGTGAGCTGCTGTACCATGCTGGTATGCCCACCCACCAACACACCAACACACACTAAGCACCATTTTCCATCGGATCCAGAGGGTGTGATTGAAAGGATGTATAAAGGGAAGATAGGAAGAGTTTGGGCCTTCGAAATAGAAGTGGAAGCGAAGAAGAAGAAGAAGAAGAAGAAGATGCTGTGTACCTGATGCTGGTGGGATGGTCACGTCACGGTTTTGCAATCGCGGGCATCCATTCTCCTCGGTTTAATGATGTAATCCCGTGGATACCTGGGAGGATTAAGTAATTACTTTTATTGACAGCAAAAGTGGCGCTCCGCCAGGGCTGGCGCAGCGGATTTGCGAGGAGGGAAGAGCGGCCATTAAACAGGTTTTTGGGGCCACTCGAGACGAATGACTCTTCGAGCACGTCACAAAGCGTAATTGTGGTTTCATGTTCGGCCAGTTCGGTGGATCGATGGACGAAGCAAAGGGAAGGGAGGCATTTCTGCCACCTTGTCACAATCGGGTAAGCGAAGCGCGCCGATGGAATTTAAATAAACTCTCCAGCTCCTCCAGCATCATGGCTGTGAAAGAGGGTATGGGGAAGTCGCTAAGTGAAGTGTGCCAATTATTGGTCAGGCGCCGTATCAATGCAGCTCTCGATGAAGGTTTCTTCGCATCGGAAACGGTCTATTCTAATAGGCCTCGCCGAGAGAGTGAGAGAGGGAGGAAGAAAAAGATGAAAAATCGATTTATTTTTTTTCCTTTCGTAGCTGGTTTTTGCTGCGTTTGTTGTGGCGTGCTGTTGCCTTTGCTGCTGCGTTTCTGTTGCATACCTTGCTGGCTCACGACGCTCACCCTTAGAAAAGGGCTCGGTTGCCTCACGCTCTGCTAATTGAATTTTAGCGACGGTCGTCGTCGTCGTCGTCCGGCGGGAGTTGTTCCCGCTTGCTACCTTCCCTTCCTTCCAGACTTCCTTTTCTTCCCTTTCTTTCTCGTTGTTTCATCGCTTTCCATTGCTCGCTCGCTCTCTATACAAGCGGCCGCACAAGCGTGCTTGACGAAGGTTGTGCTACGCCACCAGGCCGTGATTGTGCTGACTTGGCCGACACTCTCTCTTTCTCTTTCACTCTATCTCTCTCTTTTGCCGCTGTGTATGCTATCGGGCTCCGATTCTGGCCCGTGATTAAATATAATTAGCACTGTTTGTGCATCGTAAGCCCGGTTGCGTCTAATCCTTTTTCGTCCTTCATCCTTGCCTACCGACGCTGCTCGCTGGCAGGCGTTTGGCTGCGATGAGCTGGCAGAAGTGGGAGGGAAAACCGGGTCTTTTTTTGTGAAAAGATTTCCCTCCGGCACAGCGCAGCAAATGCTTTGTTCGTCGCTCTGTGAAGGAGCACGCGGACCACGCGGCGGCCACGTCGGGACCACGAGCCTAAACGAACTTTTTAACGTCCTTTAACGGTGCTACCGGTAGGCCGTCGGTCGGTCTGTGGCAGTGGTGTCTATGCCCTAGCCAGTAGCAAACGGAGGGAGTTTGTCAGACCGCCACCGTACCTTGGTCTTGGTCGTCGCCATCGTTCTTTGGTCCCCACCCCATCTCCTGCCCCTCAAAAAAGGCGAACGGTGTGCGATCAGATGATGTTGCCGTGAATAATTAAATTTAAATTTATGTTTATGATTATCAACCACCAGCCCCACCAGCACCAGAAGTGGTCCTGCGGTTTCTACCTCCAGCCGGTAGTCACTTGCTCGTCAATTTACTCCGTCTGTCCGGGCCACGAGGGGGGGAGGGGTATTCTAGTACCTAGCGACCGTAAGCACTTGGCCACTTTGTAAACCAAAACCAAAAAGGAAATGTTCCTTGGCTTGTATGGCGCTACCATGACCTGGCGAGCCAATGGACTTTCGTTCGTTCGAGAGCTGTTTTCAGTTTTTCGGGCATAAACCTCCGAGTTTGCACTGGAGCTCTCGTGGTGCCCAGAACAGAAGCGTATAATGGACATTCGGTTTCGGCCTCGGTTGCATTAAATGCCGAGACCAGCACCCCGTGCCACCGTGTCTAGCTGTCTCTCCATCACCTTCCAAAGCGCGCGGCACTCCTCCAGGTGTAGCGACACCGTTTTATTGGCTTTTAGAGATCGCTTTTCATAAAAGGTGGAAGTTTTATTTACGAGAGACACACATACTTACCGCCGACATTTCGCCATTCCTGTCCTTCGATTTCGGTTCTTGTTTCATGCCAGCGGTTGATGTGCGCCTACAAAGCGAATGGCATGCCTTTCACTGGTTCGTTGGTCGTCGTCACCCACGCCAGGAAATTGAGGATCGAGATGGAAACATTAACTTTATAGAAATACATTATCCTCGGGAGTAAAAAAAAAAACACGGAAAATATTGCGTTGGCCAACAGTCACACTTGGTGCGATGTATGCATTCCATCACTCACCAAATGCTCACAGGTGTGTGAGAGTGTGTGATAGGTTTTTTAACAACATCATTAAAAATCCTCGGAACCATATTTTCCCGTTCTTCGCTCTTCGAATGTGATCCCAGTAATCGCCTGTGCTCGCACCTCTCAGAGCGCGAGTCAATTGCTGCCTCAAGTTTCGAGACTGAGTAACTGACTGACTGTCGCACACATATGACGGCTGGAGAGGAAGAGGTAGCCCTATTACGGTGCCCTTTTATGTCCCAGCGACGGGGCCGAATGCCGAATTCTCGCTGAAGTCATCTTAAGCCAAGAAATGGAAAACCATCCCACCGAGTGTCACCGAAACGGGAATGCTGGAAAGCGACCGAATCCTGTACCGTGCGCGCTGCGTCGCGCCTAATTGTCATTTTCCGTGTCATGTTAAGCATCTTAAAAAGCGAAGCAAAAAGGACACGTGGCGAGGCCGGGGCCCGGCACATTAAAAACGGTGTCGCCCCAAAGCCCAGCCCAGCGCTACCGAGTAGATGGGGCCGCGATTGGCAATTAAAAATTTAAGGAGAATAAGGACGCGCCCACCGCTACGACCTTTAACCGGCGTCGACGAGCGGGATCGGGAGGCGAAGTGAAACGAAACGAAACGAAACGCGGCACGGGAGATAATTAACCACCGGAAGTGCCACCGCGGACGTTTATGTTTTGCGTATAATTAACGCTTCATTGACAGTCAGATGGGCATTCCCGTGGCCAATGGTGATTGTCGCCTGTCACCCACCGTCTTCGTCGTGCTGTTTTTTGACAATTCAAAGCGAAACGATGGCGATGGTGAGGTCTAGGATGCGCGGCCATCGCGAGAAGCATCGCATTACCGAGCGAGCACTTCAACCAAGTGTCATAAACTTAATGATTGTGCTTTGTGGATCGGAGGGGAGAGGAGGAGGAATGATTTCCGTCTTGTTGTTTGAAGAAGGATGCAGTGCGGAAGCTGGAATCCGATTCCAAGATTCCAACTTCTTCTCCTTCCTCTTCATCTTCTTTATTGGAAATCTTGTGCGCGTTTTTTTTTCTCGTGCGAGCATAATTGGACATCCGGTGGCGGTGTCGGTCGGTCCGTCTTTAGTGCGAATCGTCCGTCGAATTCGCGTAATCGATACCACGAGCGAGCGCACCCACGGTAGAACGCACGCGAAAAAAACCCTCTCCTCGGTCTCAGCCTCCGATTCCGGGCCCGGATCCGGGAAATGAGTAAACACGACACGGCTCCGGTGATCGGCTCTTTGCCGCGTGGATTCAAAGAGTCCACAGAAAAGGGAAATGCTACCACTTTCTATCCTCTCTCACAGCGGCGAAAACCAATCGCGGATTTTCTCATTCTCAATTTAATTATTTCATTAGTCTAATTAAATTTTACCGAACATTCGTCCAGTCACGAATGGTGGCTGCCACGCCGGTCGATTCGGAAACGTGCATAGTTGAGGAGCGCAGACTTCGGTCGGTCGGTCGGTTGGTTGGTGTGTACGAGCCCGGTTTTTCGACATTTTTTCCGCCTTTATCTTCCGCGTAGAGTGCGCGTGTATCTCTTTCTACGGGCTCCCCCCGGGCGTTTTCACTTTCTTTCTTCGAGAAAGGGCAGCAAGTAGAAGAATCTGGCCCAAGGTATTCGCCATTTCCCCTCCCACCTCAGGTAAAGCATACCTTTACGCTCGGTGCCTTATAGATACCTTAGAAGAGCCTGAGCACATTGCACACCGTGGAGCACGGGAGGGGGAAAACATTCCAATTTGTCTGGAAGGTGTTTGGCGGCGCGTGGTACTTGCACGCTTAGCCGCATGGAGACCAAACCGCTGGCTGACTAGCAGCCAGCTAGGGAATGTCTGTTTTGAGAGACCGAGCTTTTTTTTTTCTTCGTTCGCCTGTTGGTTTGTGTGTTGCCACATTTTTCTGCCTCCAAACAACTTTATCGCTACATATTGAATGTGGTGGCGTGTGGTGATGGTGAAGGTGGCAGCAGCCCAAGCCCTTCTGCTGCTTGTTTGTTGTTGATGTTGTTGTCGGGAGCAGCAGCAGCTGCGCTTATGGTAAGCGATGGTACGCGGACCGAGCGGAATCGCGGGTATCTAAACATTCAAGAAACATCAAACGGTTGGCATTCTTTTCGGGGCCGGCCTTTTTAGCAAAAGAAATCTTTGGCATGGAGCCTCCTCGATCCTCCCACCACTAAGCACTAGGCAGGTCATACGCTGAGACGGAACTCTCACTCGTTATCTATCTGTGGCTGCCTTGCGGGCACATACCCGTGCGCGAAGAGGCTTAGTTTTCGTTTGAAGAACGTACCCATGGCCAGTCCGCAGGGAGACGCTCACTTTCTATTCGGTTTCAATGGAATCCGTGCCGCGGGAATGATTTGAAATCCTGGTTTTTTTTTCGGGCACGCCAGATTCGCTAGAAAGGCCCTCGGAGGGGTTAGCGCTTTAGTCAATCGTGACGTCATCAGGATGGGCTAGGCAAGGAATGCCTAGGCCTCTGCATTTCAGTAAAATGATGAAAGCGGTATGTTTTGCAATAGGGGAATCGCGCGGATGTTTCTTTGAAAACTGACAAATATGCTCCACTTGGAGTGACCTTCTTGTGGTGAAGATTTCATGTGGTATTTTACTGGTGGTGAGCGCACTGGGTTCGTTTTAGATTTGTGTAAATTCAATGTTTTGTGCCATCTGCAAAAGAGCGTTAGTTTGTTGGAAATGCGTTAGATGTTGCTTTAAGGTCCAGCATTTGACAAGCAATGCAACATCACCACCAACTAATGGCTATTTCTCGTTATTGATCATATCTCGACTTTATTGATGTTCATTAGTCCAAAACTTGCATTTGATAAATCATAAAAGAGCCGTAAAATATGGTAAATGAACGATTTTCGCTGTAAAAAAATATTAACTACATTTTCCTAATTGTATTAAAAGGGTATACTAATGATGAAAACTTTTTTCTTTGTTCCAATATTTGCTTCCAATATGCTGTTTTCCAGTGATAAGACAAACGCAAGAACATAATAAGTCTTTTTGTTAACACTTTACTTAGGGATAATATTCAATTTTCTGCAAAACAGAAATGAATATGGATCGGTCTTTATTGTTAAACTTTTCAAAGTTTTTCACTGGTTCAATAAGCAACTGCTTATCGATCGATCTTTTACTCTACTCTCACTCTAAATCAGATCGATCATATTTGTGCGTACAATCCAATGGAAAACATATCCAATGGATTCTTACTTACGGCAGAAAGCCACTGGCAGACTGGTGTACTAAGCAAGTTTGGTAAACGGAACTTTTGTAAATGTAGAAATACCACATCACTTACCCTCTCGCTCTCCGTCTGTCGGCGCTAAACCACCTGTTTTCGATGGAATGAGATCACCCGGAATTGCTGCGGAATGCTTAGAAAGCATATCCAATTCCCATATCGCACATTGAACTTTTTATAGTGTGTGGTGCATAAACAAAGAAGATGAATCCATTTCATCGCAGCAACATTAACAACCAGTGCAAACGGTTAACGCGTCCAGTGAAAGAGACTATGATGAGCTCGCCTTTGGATGCAGGAATGGTGTCTGATATTATGGCATTTGGTTCCCTCGATTTACCTCACGAAGCAGACAAGCTACTGACAACCTAAAGATTGCTCAATTTCACCAAACGAACAAACGAACGCCAGAAGCAACCGTGCTGGACGCATGTTTACAACCTCTGTACTGGTGCTCCTTCTTCTCCTCTTCCTCATCGTCTTCTGTTCTTCTATTAATCTCGTTTTCCAAAACGCTTCAACTGTGCCCGATGATCAAATGTTTTGACCCCGTGGGGGTGCACATTCCAAGGAACAATTGCCCGCTCGCACACCCACATATGGTTTATAGTATGGCGAGGTCGAGGAAAATGAATTAACGTGAAATGGCGTTTATTTCGCTGGCCACACAACTAGTGCAGCAGCAGCACCATCATCATCGTTATCACGCTTCTCGGATCCACGAGCGCCAGACGCGCCCTGCCGTGTGCCGAGGTTTTTGGTAAAAATAAATATGTTTGGAGCGATACGGTACAAGCGCAAGCAGTGGTAGTTGCCTGTTGCCTCCCTGCCACTGCACCAGTGCGCTCGGGACCAAGTCACGAAAAGTTGTGGAATGATGGATTTGGCGTTCGCGTTCGCTCCCTGCCCAGAGCTAAAAGCCACGCCACGATGCTAACCGCGATCGTTTATAACTTGTCTCGGAGGCTGCCGCGTGGGAGACGTGGTTGCCGGTTGCCGTTTGTGCTGTCTCATTTGTTTGTTTCACGGCGCAACACGTCGTCGTCGTTGTCGGTGGCGGCGCTTTCTAGCATGTGCAATCGGTTGGTCGGTCGATGTCTTGAGGAGTGAAATGTTCAACAGGGGCGGCACATACATGCGCGAGTTCCGCGAGGGATGATTAATAACAAAAATCCTGCCGTAAACTGGCACGGCGTTACTGCGAATGTGTCTGTGCAACCGTTGGGTGAAATTAATTATCGGAAATCGGGGTGGCGGTTTCCTAACGTTTTCCCCCGCCCTTTTAAACTCCTCTCGAGACGCCATTTTGCCCGCTGCACACACATAAGACAGTCCCGATGGGAGTCCCTCGCGGGCATCTTTTTCCACGGTTGCAGCAGAAAGTTTTCCTCCTCCTTGGAATGCATTATTCAGCGACGTTTTCAACGCCGCAAAAATAAGCTCCAGGGAATGGCGCCACCCTCTCTTTTTCCTCCCTAAAAACCACTTGGTAGCTCTCGTCCCAACTTTTTTCCAACCATTTCACGCCTTTTTCCTAGCTTTTTCTTCGCTTTTTTCATTAAGAACTAGTTATCGAATGTTGCCAGGTTGGTCCCGAGGTGTATCCTGGCGTTCAGGTTCAGCTTCACCTCCGGGGAATTGGGTTGCTGCAGGGTGGATGTACTGTCGAGGGGCACACACCCGGCACAAAAGCCTTCTTCACACATCATCGTCGCGACGCTCATCATATTGTTGCGAGGTTGCTGCTCCTGGTGCAATGCAGCAGCAGCAGCAGCAGCAGCGATGGTCGCAGCTGCTCCATTCCAACTACAATGGCCCTTCCTTTGGGGGCAGCCCCAACACCAGCAGCAAACTGTGCCCAAAGTGGTATAAATATTGGATGCTTAAGGGCGTTGCTCACACACCCATACACACATTCATTGGCAGGTGGTAGTGCCTTAGTGTCTCGTGCACTGTTCGGCTGCGGACTCGCCATGCCAATGCATTGTAATGGCTGTCAAAGTTTTCCATTTTCCAAGCACACCGGTAGCAGCAGTACCGGCACCGGAAGCGCATTGAAATCATCGCGTCTTTCGCCGCTCGAGGCGCGTTTTCAGGTGAAACAAAAGGGCGCTGGTGCTGGGAAGACGGGGATTGTAAGTTTTTCTCCATTTTCTCCATCCCATAGGTGCCGTAGGTGGGTAGACTGGTGTGCCAGAAAGCCAGTCACACCATTCCTAGGGGGTGGACTGCGGAGCGCGTTCGCTTCTTCACCTGGAGGATATGGAGAAACCATTTTTGAGGAGCAAATAGAGAGAGAGAGAGAGTGAGAGAGAGAGCACGAAAACTGGAAGAAAGTGGAACAGCGTGGCGTTTGTTTATGCATATTTGATTTGGCCCGGGAGTTCCAGTCTGCAAAATGGAAAATGGTGTCCCAGTGAGATCCTCCTGGAATCCGATTCGAAAGAATGCCAGCGATCAATCCAATGGTGCGCTAGGAGCGGTGATTTTCACTTTGTCACTTTGTGCTACTTATTGATTTCTGATTACAATCAACTCAAGCGAGTGTCAGCGGGAAGCGTAGAGAGCGGTGTGAAAAGTGGTTTCGAACTTTCGCACCCCTCTTGAAGCCTTGAAGTTATCATCCCTTGTCGTGGAAGGGGTCGCGTTGAGTGAGTTAAGCTCGTGTCATGGTTGCTCGCTCGAATAGCTACAGTGGTGTAACAACCACCTCGGTCTCGGCCTATTGACGTTTTCAATTTAGCTAGTTTCCATCCATCTTCCATCCATTCGAGCTGCTGGAGCCGGCGGTGGTACGAGGATAATCACTCTGTTAGCGTTGTCAGTCCTTCGTCTTCGCCGTTCGCTCGCGGTTCGTTGCTGCTGATACCGAGACGATTCCATTGGCTTGAGCGGGCCCGATGGAAATTCGATAATGATGAAGTAAATTGAGGGAACGCCGCCACAACCAGTGTTGTGTTGTTGTTGTGGTCCTGCAAGGGGTTGCAATCCCACCGTAACCGATGGTACGATGGTGGATGATCAGCGACATCAGCTGGCTTGTGTCTTGCGACGTGACATCATCCGGATCGCGATCCGCGGTGAGCACAATACCCGAGACGAGCACAGCTTAGGGTAAACAGCTTCGCATTACACATTCATGAGGGGGAGGTTCCGCTATCGTGCTAGATTCGCTAGACGATATCATCGGTATCCCAAGAGCAAGACGACGCTGGTCGGTTGATGGTAGCGGAAGGGGCAAAAGGATTGAAACGCACCGATTATTGGGTCTGAGGCGGCTCTTAGATCAACCCGCCCGCGGGAAAGGGAATGTAACAACCCCCCCACAGCAGCACCAACGAAAGCTATTGGGTAACGCAGCTCTTCCACCTCCCTTTGCTGCAATGGATGCCCAGCGATAGCTCCGAAGATGAATATGCACCACAAACCTCATCCCCCTGGTTCACCCTTGTCTACCGGTACGTCCCTTGCGACGGCGGCAGCCTCCTGGCGTGGCAAAGGGTGGTGGTTCTCTGGTTGCTGTAAAAGTGGCATAAATTTGCATAGCACAACAAAATCTTTTACGCTTCCGGGCGCGCTTCCGGCAGGTGGCCTTCCTTCACTTTCGCGCGTCGAGCTTCTCCGGTTGCGTCGCCCCGTCGAGAGCCGTCCGCGCGAGCATCTTCTTTTCACTCCAGCTGCGAGCCGGGCTCTGGGGTTGGTTAGGAGAGCATCGCCTTCGGTGCTTCGGTATGCATTATTCATAAATCAATTTAAAGGTGTTGCTGCAACGTCGGTTCTCCGCTTTTCGCTCGCTGAAATGGCTTTTCCGGTGAAAGTGTGAGCTTCTGCACCCCCTCTGGGATGGAGAGGGCGCGGGGTTGAAAAGAGTGGTGGAGCAATCAAGCAGGCGGAGACGAAAGATGCGCAACATTAACACAAGGCGAAAGGTGACAATAAAAGGCGAGGGATGCGACAGTAAAACACCGGGAATCATTCCGGAGCTAGGTGAGGAGTGGAGCTGCCAGGTGAATGTCATTGCACCCCCTCCCCCCATCCCTTTCTTTTAGGGGGTAGGATCGAGGTTACTGGATCGACGACCCCACATTAGCCAAGGGACACGTCTTACCCTCCGAGCAAAGGGCCAAAAATACCCCTACAATAGCGATACTTAACGACATTTACGACAATAGCCCTTGGATGGAGGGTTTCTGGGGGCGAAGGGAGGTGAAAATGTGGAAATAAAAGAGCTAGAATTGAAAAACACTCCAGGCCAGCAGACCCACCGTAAGACGATTTCTGCTGCTGCTGCTGCTGCTGCTGCTGTTGGTTATTGATGCTGACTGGCGCGTGCGGGTGTCCCTGGACAGTTGTTTGTTGTCGTTGTGTGGTAGTGGTGGACGATCCTAGCAAAGGCCGTCAAGCGATTACATATTCATGACCTCCCCGGACGAACGTCCGAACGACTGGCCACCGGTGGAGCATCTATTTTAAAGGTTCGGTTACGACCGACCTGCTGGTTGCTGGTGGTGTCTCCCACCCCCGAGCGAAAGGATGCGCTCTCGTTAGGCCATTCCAACTCGGGAGGCCTTGGATGCTGCCCGCCCGGGTAATGTGATAGCCCGAGACACACAGCCACACGTCTAACACACGATGTTTGGCTTTTTATTTCCAAACGTTTTCGGTGGAGCCATCATCCCATCTTTCAACCCGTAGTTCCTCCCACCGCCTCATCCACTATCTCGGTTTATAGTGGCCTCGGGGTGCTTCGAGATGCTTCGTCTTGGTGTTGAAGGTCCATGAGCTAAATATTTAATATCAATTTGAATGTGTGCGGCTGTGCTGCATTCCCCAAAAAAAAAAACCGATGTGATACGGGTGGATGGAGCGATGGAGGCGCCCAGTCGCTCGTGGTATTTTCTTCGCTTGATCTCTTTTTTCCCCACCCCGGTGCTACTGGAATCATTTAGAAGAACTAGTGAGACCCACAAACCCATCCCACCAGAACGATTCTAATCGATCCGACGGGTACGGAAGATTTCACCTGCCGAATCGGGCCCGAAAAAAAGGCCAGCAAAATGGAAGCAAAACCCCAGGCGATGGATCGCATAAAACGTTTCAATCGTGCTCCTCCGGGCTGGTGGATAATGGCCGGGCCAGCGCAATCCCATCAGCCATTCTAGTCACATAGTTCGATCGCTCAATCGCTCCAGTTGCTCGCCGGACTCCACAAAATGTACCTTCACCCCTCAGCTGAGTATCTCGAGGTGTGGTGTGCTGGCGCCATTTAGGCAAAGCACTGCCGATGTTACCGCTCCGTGCTTATGACATCTTTTTTCGTGTTCCAAAACACTCTCTCTCTCTCTGCCCGGGGTTATTGGGGTGGGTGTGGTTGTTGATGAAAATGAATAACGTACTTCAGGCCGATGGAGGCGCCGGTGTTTTTCGTGAAAATTGCTGATTGATTTCCATGCTTCGTTCGTTCGTTCGTTGCTTTCCAGCTCGATTATGCTTGAACACTGCGGTCTTCGAGTTCGCTTTTTATGGAATTGGGACTCCGAGATCTTTCCATCGCAGCAAAGCACACGCGCTCTTTATCGGAATCGTAGACGTTCATCGGTTCGGTTCGCGCCAATTTGTTCTTCAAATTGCTTCATCCTGACCCTTGGTTCCCCTCGGTCTCGGTTGGTTCCGGCTATACCGGAATGGTTGCTCTTGTCGAGCATACAACCTCCTCCACCCCAATGGAGGGGTGCGAACACAAATGGTCTCGCTTCTATTCACGATTCCGCTGGGAATCATCGCTTACCTCCTTCCCGCTTCCTCCGGGCGTCCTCAGCTTCCTTCCCGTGCGCTACCTCGCAAGCTGTTCCCGAGCTCGATGATCGGAAACGGAAGTTCATGAAGCTCGATATACCCCACAACGACGGAGGAAACGGAGACAGCTTCCCGGTCGAGAAAAGGGTCGGCACCAAATTTATTCACCTCCAAATGCAAACAGCCAGACTGGCATGCTGTTGCTGCTCCGGTCCGGTCGTTTCACCGTCGCGCATTTCCGGTGGGAAATGCCGGTTCGGTTCCGGTGAGCTCGTTCATCGCTTCGCCACAACTCCACAGCCGCCCGGATACGATGGCGAACGGAGGTTAACAGGTGAATACATTAGCTCCAGCTCGAGCGCGCGCGCCTCGTGTCCTCCCAAAACACGGACCACCAGGAGAGCAATCGTCGGTCAATACGCCGTTGTCTGTCGACCGGTTGTCCCTTTGGGCGTCGGTCGGTTGGCTTGAAATGAATTTCCTTCATCGACAACGACACCGGTGCGCTCACGATCCCTCGAGAGCAGCAGCAGCAGCATCGACGAATAATGATTCTCCAGCACGCGACGACACCCTTGCCGGGACGGTAAAATTGCCCAAAAAAAAAGAAGAGGGAAAGCTGCTGCGTGAACGGTAGCCATTTCTCCCGGCATCA
>NC_064877.1:41905000-41925000 GCF_943734665.1 Anopheles aquasalis
TGAAAAGTCCATTCCCGGGGGCGATTGTTTCGGATTAGTTCGCTTGCTTTATTTAATTAGTGAAAAGTTAGTAAGTACAAGCTTCCAAAGCAAGGATGTAACCAACCTCTGCCTGCTTGCTACTAGACCTTTAATGGTTCTTGGAATCTGGAAGCTCAGGTCAGCTCAAGCTGCCTGAGAGATAAGTCGATCATCGCGAAATAGAAAGGTTCCGGCATACGTTCCGCATACCACCGTTCAGTTCTCTGTATCAAGCGGCAAGAAACGTGAAGCAATGCTCTCCATTCCTCCCTCTATCTACTGCAAGGATAAGATCTCGTTTGCATGATTTGCATGATGCATGTCGACCGCTCGCTTACCGCGCGGAGACGATGAAGCGGAGAAGGTTTGCCGGGCGTAAGCAACACCCCGGATACAACACTCACTCAAGCATCGATGGCGTGGGGCGTTAAATTGAATCTGAAAGTAACCGATACACACTCCAAGCGACCAGAGTGGATCCAAAGTGGCACGAAGAAAGTGGCCGCCTGCGACTCACTCACTTGACGTTCAATCTTGCCGAAGAAGCGCCAGTTGATGAACATGTTTCACGTTGAAGCTACCCGGTTGGTCTGTCACCTGTTTTTTCGAGCGTGTCCACTTCGTGGTGGCCGCCAGGAATGCCGCATTTCTCGAAGCCCACCTGTCAGTTAATAGCCCCGGTTTGATGGACGAGCGATTGAATGGCAAGCGGCCGGCCTATAGGTTGGTTGGCGGGGTTGGCAGTCTGCTTGATGAAGATTGTGTGCTGGATCACCTACCGGTTCCCGGTGTTCCCTAGTCAATTCTGATGAACCGAAACATCAATCTTAACTCTTCCTCCACTCCAAAAATCGTTCCGCTGTTCGACACGGACGAACAATGCATCATGGTCACGACCGCGGTAACGGCCATTAAATTGATATTTATTGTACAATGATTGTGGTGTCCGAGGGCGAGTGAGACCGGGGGTCGAACGATATTGAAATGGACGGACGACTATCGGTTTCGTACTTCGACTTGATGGAAGCCATGTTCCTTCCCACCCCCCCCCCCTCTCTCTCTCTCTCTCTCTCTCTCTCTCTCTCTCTCTCTCTCTCTCTCTCTCTCTCTCTCTCTCTCCCCTGGGAACTTTCTGCTGAATGGATTTGCATCCAGAAGCACCTCATCCATTCGACGAGCATCTTGTTGACCGGATCCAGGCACTTCAACTCAGCTCGCACGGCTCAAAGGGAAATCGCCGGAGCGTATCGTAAGGATGTCGATCCTGATAGACGATTAGTCGTGTACCAGTCGACGGCAGTGTGAGTGCAGTGCAGGCACTCGCTTCACTAGCGATTGTGAGAAGAGAGTGGGAAATTGATTAAGATACTGCACTGAGGCGACTACGAGTCTAGGATACTAAGGTTCCAATCCTCTCGAGAACGGACATCCTCGGAAGCAGAGAGTCCTCGAGCGAATCGGTATTTAGTTGCAAAACCGACCACGCACATTGGTACAATTAGTGTGCCAGTGAGACACTCAGTGTGGCAGAACGACACAAAGTCATCATCAAGTCATCAGAAACCACAATTGAACCGCATGCTGGCTGGCTCATTTGGTTGAAGCGAACTTAAGCGAAAGAATGCAAGCGCACCCACCATTAGGTGGTGCTTGTGGGTTTTCGAAACGAATCCGTCCAATTATCCGGTCGAAAACCTCCATCCGAACGGGGGATGAGTGCTGCAAACTGTAGCACGGAACATCCTCTTGCCTGCTGCCAGATTTTTGAGTGTGAATCTGTGGAATGCAAGTAATTAAAAGCTGACAAATTTCAATAATGCATCTGTTGCAGCATCATTAATGCTAATTAGTTTCTCCGTTCTCGCATTTGCACTTGCAATACCGCTCCTGCCAACTGTCTCTGGTGCGCCGTTTCTGGTGCTCAGGAGGCATCTGGGAAAAAAGGAAGAGTGCCAGAAATGCCAAGGAATTCTTCTTGCTCTTGGTACGTCATTGTTAAGGATCCACTTATGCACACGCATATACACATCGTACACACAGATGGTGATATGCTGTGCCTGGGATTCATGGATTCAAATGAGCCGAGAACGTAGGACCGACGGACGGAAGTGTTTCATGTTGTGCTACTTCAAAATTCATTCCATCCAGCCCACACTGGATCCGGTTGTTGGTGCTGCTCCTGGTGGTGGTGGACGATCAAAATTCATATTACAACCGGAGCGTATAACTTTCAACCGGCACACATACGCTCACAAATATATTAAAATGGGAAGCCACAAGCTTCTCCGGTTACGGATGCAACTAGGATTTAGTGGTTAAAGTTGACTAAAGCTCCGTGGCAATACCCTCTCTCTGCTCTGCTCTGCTCTGATGGATGGATGGTTTTAGAACAGTTCGCATCCATTCTAGTGCACAGCTCTCGGTGCACTAATGACAGTCCTGCAGTAGTGCTCCAATCGGAGTTCCGTGTTCTTTTTCCTATTACTTCACTGAATGGCGTTAGCATCCTGGACAGAGCACCAGCACGCCAGCACACTGGAGTGGTCTGTTTCGAAATCAATTCTCGGTCTAGAACACCTCTCGAGTAACTCCCAAGGACTGGCCACTGCAACCGAAAGCGATTATTAGCGTACAAAAGAAAGGGACGTAGTACCGCACTATACCAGAGTTCATGTACCGGTGGCTCTTTCGGGGCAATTCGGTTCACAATTCCGTGGAAAGGAATTGGTCAACATTTTTGGGCTTCCAGTTCTCCAGCTCACTCTAGGGAAGTAATTTTCCGACTCCTGAAAAAGAGGGGAAATGTTGGGTACGGCTTAACCGGTGAGCCGTAACCAACCTCAGGATTCAATAGGTGGTTCTGCACTTTCCGCGACGAATTCGGTGACCTCTCCGGGGTTTCCGGGATTTCCGGATTTCACTTCGCACTCGTCCACACTCCCCGGTTCAGTAATCCTGTCCTCTGGTACGTTGCTAACTGCAGCGTTAACCCTGCAGATCCAGGTTCGGGGTGTGTGCAGTGAGCGAGAAAAGGGCTTTTATCCGGAAGCTCTCCGGTCGGATACGTTGGCGGGGTATTGTGTGACGGTGGCTCGAGAAGGAAAAGTTCAACCTCGATCGATTATCACCTTTTGGCTCGGAACGTGTATACCGTGTGGTTGTGGTGGTGTTTGGGCAGTTGTAAGTGTAAGTGTCACGCGCGAAGAGCACACGGGGGGCGAGATACATTTGCCATCCAATTTTCCGGTGGCTTGACCGGATTGGGTTTTTGGCCGTTGTTGGTACCCCTACCCAATTCCTCCCCCGTCTGCCACACAATCCTTTTCCAACCTTCCCGCATTCCCCCCTCTTGTGTTTCGCCATCCATCTTTTTCACACTTCCGGACACACAGACACCGACATGCCGTTGTCGACATCCACCACCACCGAGTGTGGTAAAACCTATTTTGTTTCGCTCCGGCTTTACATAATCTTCTTCCACGCGGACAGCACTGGAAGGTGTAGGCCGCAGGCGGAGGGAATCCTTAAAGTAAATAAAGTAACCAAACCGAAACCAAACCGAGCAGAATTGTTTTTTGGTCGAGGTTTAACGAACGCCCAAAGTGGAAAGTGGGAAAGGGCGAGGTGCGAGAATTGAATGTTGATGGCACTACCGAGAGGGTACCATCCCCCGTGAACACATTTTAATGTATTTATTTAACGCTTGTTGAGCTGTTAATTGTGCTTTTGTTTCGTGGTCGCCACTTTGCCATCACTTAACGCGTGGAGCCAAGCAAACAAATGCATTGCGTTCTCGCTGCCGTTCTCCGCTGCCAATAATCGGTGGCAGACAGAGAAAGCTGCTTTAATGGCAATGATTGTAAAACTCACTTTAAGGCATCTCTTTGGCGTTTGGCATCTCCGCTCTCCTGTACCAACCCCGCGGTGGCTTTACTCGGCCACCACATTGACATCGCAATCAATTTTGCGGAAGCAGAAAAAAAACCCGAATCGTTAAACCAAGAAACGAACCTGTTCCCAATCAAGCGCGCGACCGCAAAATCCGCTCCATCGATTCCTTTTGGCCACCCGAGCCGGATAAGTGGATACCGGTGCCACACGACAGGAAAGCAAGCGAAAAGCGGGAAACGGTTCAATGAAGCCCCTCTCGAGCTCTTCCCGGCGTATGTTCACAAATCCCTGTCATCCAGCACAGGTTGGTGGCAGTGTTCTAGCGTAGCTCGACTCGCTCCATTGTGTGGTACCGTGTGCTACTGCTACGTCGTAAATAACTCCCTTCTGTCCTTTGGCGAAAACAGCAGCAAAACACCGGAACCACTTGACCACCACCGAGCACCGGGCTAACGTAAGAAAGGTCCACCGCGAAGCAGGAGGAAAGTATAGCTCGCGTTGCTCGATCAACAGGAACTGCTGGATCACATCACGAGTGGTACGAAAATGGGAAAATATAAATGGAATGTGTCTAAAACCCGGGGAAAAGTAAGATGGAAGAGCGTACGCTGTTTGGGCGCCTGGGGTGAGTTCAACGATGGGCCACCGCTCGTCCCGTTCACAACGAGGATTCGTGTTGAGGTACTGCAACAGTGCACTGTACTGTGTGCCCTTTCTGGGCTCTGGTGCTCGGCTAAATGCGATGGTGCTGTTGTTGCGGTGCTGCGATGGATAGTATTTTCGGGTGATGCACAGATTTGTGACCTCAGAAATCTTGCCAACGCGATATTGTCGACAGTGGCATACAGAGAGAATGCGTGGTGGTGCTGCGGATACGATTGAGTTACCTTCGTTGATTGAGTTTATCTGCGTTATTGAGAGGCTTTCGAGGCAACGGGGGTGCGTTTGACGAAGGAAACTCTTTCTTCGACGAATTCACTTGCTTGGCACCGGCTGAGGAGAGGTCTATTCTTTGTGGCTTGACGATAAAAACGAGTTGGTTTTATTGAACACAGATGCAAAATACATAAGAAAGCGTCAGTTGGAAACACGTATGCACAAAAGATGAGTGGAAACAATTTGAAAATAGAATTCGTTTTTCGCATTCTTGGACACTCAATGCACCTTTTTGTGGTTACATTTAGTTCCATTCTCTGACAGCGTCCTGGTATGACAATTGTAAAGTGAGGTGTGCTGCACATCCCTTGACACGCTACTTCAACGCCACTCACTCAGGCCATCGCATCATTAGTACACCTCACAACAGTAATGCTCGCGAAGCAAATGCATTAATCGTGTTCGCCATGCCATGAAGGATCTGGTCTATTCAACCGTGTTGACACACTCTGCCACACTGGAACTGTTGAAGTATGCGAACCTCACTCTTCAATTTGCTGCCCTGGAATGTCGAATGATGAATTGCGGCTATAGTTTGCTTCCGCATCGCAAGCCATCGAAAGAAACGACTCACTTCCTGTTTGCATTACGCGACGACCGGTCGACCCAACCGTCCGAAGAAGGAAAAGGAGAAGAACTATTGTGTTTCGCTTCTTTTCGTTCCGGGTTCTGCATAAAGTGAGCCATAAGTCCATTAGTTGGTTGGTTGGTTGGCGTACTACACGTGTGCGGTGTGCGGTACACATGGTAACCGTGGTGTGCTACTCCTCTAATATGCAGCACTCTGACCGTCATCGTGCAACGTGACTGCCACTATGCTGGCCAGCTGGTTTTACATATTTTGTTGCTGCGTCCCCCCCCCCGAAAAAGCGAGCCGGACACGCGGAAAATACGGATCTCGTCTCGCTTATACCACGGATATGGATCACAGGCATCGCGCTGACAGCGAAAAATGAAAAATTATTCACCAAACACACCCACACATGTGGCGTTGGTCACGAAAGCTGAACCAACATTATGTAAACATTCTAATCTGCTGAAACGAACAGAAGCCCAGGCTATGGAAGAGAGGTAATGGGGTAGAGGGTGCTCAGACCAGTCTGGCCAGCCATCGCGCCAAGTTAGGTCCGGGGCTTGGGATTTGGTCGGAAAACGATTACTTGGCAGTCCTTTGTGCCGGTGGCTTGATGATGGTGGTGGTGGTGTTTGCGAACTTGCGCTGACAGGATGGTGTGCCTAGTGCTCTGTGTGTATGTGGCCACAGACCTCACCGTGGCACACCGAGAACCTGTGACGAGTGAAGGATGCGGAGGTGTAAAGCCTCGAAACCAAAACCCTTATGCACACACGGCACTGCCACGAGCAACAAGGGAGGCCGATGAGGCTCAAAGTGTGTTAACACCGTGCACACCGCTACCAGGACGCCAACGTTGCCCACCCATAGGCCTGACGTTGGTCAAAGGCAGTCAGCCCCTCCCCCTTCCCCAGACAAGGGCGACGGCAACGTCATTCTTCTACGTGTCGATGGCTATCGTGTCCACCATAAAATTCACGCGAGAGAGAGAGAGTGAAGAGGGGCGAAGGTGCATTCCAAACACTGGACCACCGGACCCGTGGATGGCTGGGGAATATGTGGCCTGGAATATGTTTTAAAACTCTGGTAAATATGCTTGGTGGTCAGCAGCAGCCGGGCTGGGTGTGGCTGTGTGGTACGGCTCTTCATTGGCTTTCGGTCACAGTGGTGTCGTGTCGTGTTGGCCACACGTTGACACAAAGTCCGGAGCGAAAGTTACTCCGCAGGAGGACCGTCCAGCCAGCATGCACGATGCAGGTCATGGTCCCAGTGAGCGGCACTATCGGATCGTTGCGGATCGAAGCCTTTTTGCACCATCCGACGGGGGGAACGACCACGCGACTGGTGGTCGCATAGATGAAAGTGAATTTTATCCTCATCGAGGCTCATTTGTCCTCGACACAACAGTCCCAGGATGCAGGCGATGCTGTCGGTGATGATGATGCCCGATGATCCTGATGCTGATGATGCCTTGCGTTGCGCTGCGTATGCCGATGTGTTATTGGAAACAATCTGCCGGCCAGGGGCATGGTGGTTGGCACTTGTTTAGACATCGACATGTCCTTATTGTTACGGAATTGACCTCTTCTGTTCTGCTGGTCATAACGGGGCACCAGCACGTGCCCCACACACGAAACCAATCACTAGAGGATTTGGGGAGGAGATAAACACAGCTTAAGCGTAATTAGCTGACCTTTCACACACATAAACGCAGCAAACGGGGCACTGTTCGTCCATTTGAGGTGTTTTATATTTCTTTGACGTCCATGGCGCCATGGCGTATGCGTTCCTCCAGCCGGACCGGGTGTTGTACGAGGGGCCTATTGGGAAATTCATTTAAGTGAATTCTGCCCAAGCCCAGCGCCATACAGCTTGAAGGCTTGGGATGGGTAAGGACCGTACACTATACAGGATTTAATTAGAATTACTTCCACATCGATCTAGCAGTGCGGTGAAAATCCGACACGAAACGATGGACCGGAGAAATGTGGCCGAGGGGACCGCCACCGCTCTTTGATCCATCGCTCGAGCCCCCTCCGTGCTTTGAACAACTCGGACTCTCGATTGGTCGGTTGCGGGAGCTGGTTAACAAGCTCCATCTTCTTGCCATCATCGACTTTATGGCTTCCCTTGTTCGAAATCCTTGCATATCCACCTTTCCCCTCGTTTTCTAAGCAACGGTACGGTCAATCTGGTGCGCCGGTACGACATGAAGAAGAAGCAGAAGAAGAAGGTGGTTCGAGAGCAGCACCAACACTGTACATTCCTTTGCTGCCGGTCCCGCCCGGGTCTCACGGCGCAGCTGGTGCGTAAAGAATGAAGCAGCCAATGATTGATGGTTGTTGGATGGATGGTTGTGCATAGCTGCTCTCTCTAGCAAAGAAGAGCACCCTTCCGTTTCGTCTGTTTCCCGGAGGTAGAATACCAGGTACTTGGATTTCAAAAGGGGTCCTCCACTCGAGAGATATGTTCGATCGATTGTGGATAGAATTGCTGTTGCTGGTAGACGAGCATGTAAATGGAACTCCGACTGTAATCAAATACCTTTCCACCCGTTCCGCCCGTTCTGCCCTTTTGGCACAATGCGGTACTCGGATGACGGAAGAAAGCTTAAGAATATCCTTAAATGCTCATCATGTTCGGTGCCGGTAGTTACTGGGATTGTGGAATCATCGCACATGAATGCGGCTCTGCTTTTGCTCTGAAGAACGCGATGAGCTCTCTGAAGCAGAGTTACATCAAATGGATGGGGTTATGGCAAATATTATCTTTCATCTAATTCATGCTAAATTTGTGTATACACATTTGTTGGCACATTACTAATTTCTGCTTACTCTCCTTTCTTTCATTTTTCCCTCTAGGTAAGTTCCTTAAAATCGAAACACTTCACTAGCTGCTAGTCGAAACGATGGTCCACAACGCATTGACAATCAACGGTTGGTGGGTACATGACGGATGTTACTGGAAATGGATAGTAAACTGCATATAAACCAACTGGAATCTGTGGTCTTGGGATCAAAGCACTGTCCTTGAATGCACTTAAATCGTGGGATAGTTCTTGGGTTTATATTCAAATTATTTATTTATTCAATGTTGCCCACAAAACAGTTTCGGGTTTTGTGAAAAGATTAAAAAAAAAACAATTAAGCTATGCCAGTCCAGTTACGATGTATATCGCATGAGTTAAGCATTAATCATTATCGATTTTAGACGGACGATTTGACGCAATTCGACGGTTTCGTGAACAAACACTTACTTTTTCAACTTTGTAACAATATCGTCTGTTAGAAAAGTTCGTTAACTTTGGGACACATTTTTGTCTCTTGTAAACAAAACTTATACAAATGCGTTCGGTTATGTACGTGCGACCTGTATTGCTTAGATAGTTTGGCAATTATCGGCCGTACAGTTATTGATAAATTTCTATCAAAACATTGAACGCTTACCGTTATCAAACACAGTTGCAATCGAGGTGATACCTAAGATAGCTACGACATTAAGCCGATTGTTTCTGAAAAGGATCCTACCCGCTACTCTATCATCTGCTTTTAATGAGGTGTCAAATCGAATCCACCGTCCACACCATTCGAACGGCCGGCCACAAACCGTTCCGATATCCAGCATGAATCCACAACAGCACGGCACGGCAAATGAGCAACAGTATAGTCCACCTGCTAGTGCGAGTGGCTCCATAACTAACGTTTGAATTTTAATTGCCCTTAATCACCTTTTATGTCCCCCGGTTTGAGCTGTTGCTGCTGCTGCTCGAGAAGAACACCATCCAGAGGCCGACCGTCCGTTGGCGACGTCGTTGTCGTCCTTCTTCGAAGGTGTTGCTCCCGGCAAGCTCTCAAAAGGCGTGCGTCCTCCATTGGCCAGCAGGTTCTCTCGCTCTCTCTCTCTCTTGGGTGTCTGGCATCCAAATTTGACCTCTGACCACGGGATGTGTGTATATGTGGTACCATCCAAGGCGGATCTCACGCCTCAACATCGCTCGACACTCGTTGGTGACACATCCAGCACCAAAGCCGATGGGAAAGCTCTTTCGCTTTCTCTCTCTCTCTCTCTCTCTCTCTCTCTCTCTCTCTCTCTCTCTCTCCTTTGCTCCGTCTGAGGGTAAACAACATCCCAGACGTCGTACGAAGCGAAATAAATCCATCAACAATCGTGTTAATAATTAAAACCAATTATAAACTTTGTTCATTATACCGGCCGGAACGGATCACGATGCCGCTCACTACGGCCAGGTGTGCCTGGTGGACTGTCGCTCTGTATGTGTTTGTGTTATACTGCACCACGTTTTGGGGGGCTCGGTCTATTGTGACCAACGGCAGAGACAACGCTTTTTGGGGACGACAAGCGTGCTTCACTTCCCTTTCGCTTCGGGTCCCGAAAGGCAGGACGCGAAGGTCATCGTTCGCGACGTTCGCGCTGCTGTATGCAGCTACAGGCTCCGGAAACCTTGAAGTAATTACACTTGAGGCCACCAGGACGATAACGATCCGGGAGCCATACCCTTTGGTGTACCCACAAGCGGCCAGACGTCAAACGATCGATAGCCAGCAACAGGCCAGGGGCCCATTTTTTCCCGGAAACGGGAGCTTGCGTGCCGTTTTCGCACCACCATGCCTGTTGGTAACCTTCTACCTCCTCCAGCTCCCGCTGGTGACTCTGAAGTTGGCCTTGTTCCGAAGGAAGCGAGCATTAAAGCGGATCACCCTAACTTCCCCCTTGGTTTTTGCCTTTTTACCACTGATTGTGTGTGGAACTCGCTGCGAATTCCAATGAAACGTGCGCACTCACATCCAAATTCCTTTGCGTTAACGACTGCCTAGCGAGTTGGCTGGAAGAAAGTTTTCTGACACGTTCGCCACGTAACCAACGAACTCTCGGTAAGTAAGTTTAAGGCTCGTTCGCACACCCGCAACGAAACCGAAACCACCATCAGCCCGGCCATCCGTTTCTACGGTCGGTCGGCCGGTTGGTTGGTTGGTTGGTTCCTTCTCGTTTTCTACCCCCGGCGGCGGTACCACACGGTCACACAGCTTACTGTTACGCCTAATTGCGGCCAAATCGAGTGTGCTAATGCGCCCATTCGCCCGTCGGATTTCGCCTGGCCATTCCTTGTGGGCGATGATGGCAACAAGTCTCGCGTCTACTAATCTACTTCGCTCCGTGTCTAACCGTTGAATCGGATACCCTGGCGTGACGTCCTGACACACATGCCGACATTCAGACAAAGTAGTGCCCGCCGGAACCACTTCAAGTCTCGAAGCACGGCACCGCTGCGAAATGATTAACGCGCGCTTCGGCACTCAAGAATCGGATCACTGATGATGGTGGTGGTTCGCCTTTAATCTTGAGACACACACCGCCACACAGAAGGATACACAAAGAAAGAACTTCAGGGGAAGGGAGTGAGGCACAGCGCACAGGATCGATCGAATTTCCAGCTGCCTGGCCGCTTGTCTCGTGATTTCCCGCTGTTTTTTTTTTCCTTTTTTGTGTATTCAGCTCAGCTCGAGATTTGATTTTTCCAAGCGCGCGCGCTCTCTCGCCCGCGACTATTAATAATCTTCATCGTCACCACCTCCACCAGCCTCACTCCAATCCCCCCTCTGGGCGATGTGCACGGAGTGATAAGGAAAAATAATTTCCCTCTCATTATCTGGCCGTTTGATACCGCCGGGGTGGGGTGATGATGGAAGCAGAGAAACAGAATTTTCACAAAAACTCATCAGTTAATTGTATCTCGCTCGCTCTGCGCTATTAACGGCTCTGGCATCGCGTCTTCGTCCTTCGTTGGCGTCGTCATCGTTCATCCTGCAACCCCGCCGGTGATGATCATCTGTCACAAAGCTGATGCTCCCTTGGTTCACGACCGGGCCGGACCGGAGACACAGTCCCCGGGAAAGCGCATTTCACTTTGCGAGTTCGCCGGCGCGCGATGCCAGTCTGCTGCTAGTCCTCGTTGCTGGAGGTCACAGGACCAAAACGTTTAATTCGACATCATTATCAGTCATCCGCAGCACGCTCTCTCTCACTACCTCCCTCTTCCTGGGGATCCTCTCTGTCAGGTTTCGTCGGTGTGGTCGGCAACCAACACACGCACCATCCTGTTGCGCTTGTCTCGACAGTGACCGTCCTCCTTGTGGATCAGATCGCCCTCTGGCATCCCTTGGGAAGGGGGCATGGGGAGGAGGCAGGGAGTTTAATGTGCATTTCCGCTGGGGATGGTTCTCCAACCGCCCGTGGTGGCCCACGGGTATAATAGCTATTTGCAAGCTTGGAAAGCTTCCCTTGGCTCGTCTTTTACTCCACCGCTCGCCGGGAGGGGGTATGATGGTTTGAGGGATGAAAAATAAGCTCAATGACATCGTCATTATCAGCCATCACCACACGGCACACACCACACCCACAGGGTCGGCCCAGCGGGTTTTTGCAAGACAAACTTGAACAAATGATCCCCGCTACGAAAAAGGGAGGAAACGCCACCCCCTCCCGACGGCTTCAGTGCCGTCAGTGACTCAGATTTAATCTCGCAAAGGCAGACACACCGAGCGAGAGAGAGAGAGAGAGAGAGAGAGAGAGAGAAAGAGAGAGAGAAGGAGCGAGGAAGAGATCGACTAAAAGAAGGCAGAATATTGCAACATCATCAGTCAATCCGTCGCTGTTTGTGTGCTGGAGATCCTGTGGCATGTGCCAAGCCCGCGAACAGTGATTCGCACGCACGCCCGCACGCACGGAACCGTTTGCCGCAGCGCGTTTTGCAGACTTCTTCGCTTGACTTCCGCAGCCGATTCAATTACTTTAATGCCTGTTTAATTTCCTCCCCCGTGCACACCCTTGGCAGATGGGGGAGGGGAGGGGATGGCTGTGCCCGGAAAAGATTACTCCCGCGTGAGCTGATGAGAGTAGGGCACCATCAGCAGCATCGTCGTCGTCGTCGTCGTCGTCTTTTTCGGGGTTGGGGTGGTTTTTTGGTGGTTGGAATCCTCCCCATTCCAGCTCTCCTAAAAGAAAACATCTTAAAGATGGTGATGAGTATGGAGGGAAAGAGAGCAGAGGCTTTGGGGAACTGTGGTGGAAAAGAGGAAAAGTAATGAGAATTTTCCAAAGAACTGCCACCGAGCGACCACAGGACCGCACGGTGTGCTTGTTTGGCGTATTTTTCCGAGTTTTGAGCGCCCCTTGGCGGCATGGGGGTGCCCGGGGAGGGTTTCTGGCTTATTTTGGGTGAGCAATGTAACAACTTCACGACTTGGATCCCCTCTATGACGCCTCCCCTTGGCAGTGGCAGTCTGGTCTGAATGAGAGGAGGCTGGGAAGCAAAATCCGGTTTCTCTCCGCGGCGTGTTTGTTCACGCGAGTCGCTGTTCTCATGGGGAGTGCGAGGGAAGTGAAGTGAAGCAAAGAAAACGAACGAAATGACACGCATATGTCATTAGTCGGGGGGATGCCCTTAAGCGCACGCTGGTCGGAAGCATAATGGAGGCGCCAGGTGGCCGACGTTTTTTTTTTCTTTTTTTTTCCCTCAAGCTTCTTAAGGTGCTTTTCCGCGGCTTTAATAATAATCATTCGCGCAGTCAGGTCGGAATGGAAAACGGGTCTTAGCTTTACGGTAAATGTATGAAGTGAAGCCACCGGAGCTTCATTATGGTTTGCTCTCTCTCTCTCTCTCTCGGTGAAGTATCATTTGATGTAAACGACATCTCGGGGCAGTGCTAACTAGAATGAGCATGTTCCTTGACAAGGCAGGCTGTTTAGGCAACGTGACGTATCGAATCAAAACATTTACTCAGCAATCGACTAGCAGACGAGTGCCATCATCAATTGATAACTAGCAGCAGTAGCAGCACGAGAGTCTCGCATTTGAATGGCTACGCTACGCTGGACCAAGCGCACTAACAATAATTGATGAGCAAATCACCACCCATCCCACCGAATACTGTGCGCCATTTTCGCTTCCCCTTCTAACCGGTGTGTATGTGTATATGTATGTGCGAGGAGGAAATGGAACGAAAACTCCAGCTCATCATGATGAAAATAGATTTCATAAACACCACCCGTTTAGGAACAGTACACCACCCCCACCACCGGTAAATAAAAAATAAACACAGATCTACAAAACCCCCCGCAGGTGGTGCGTGGCGGTGGTGATGGTAGTCTGCAAATCACATAAAACATGGCAGGTAAAGAGGAGGAGATCCATGGCGTTGGTACTGCTGCTGCCCCTGTTCCGTAGAAGCGAAAAAATCTTGTTTGCAGCAGGCAAAGAGAACAAAAAAAAAAGGTAGAAAAAAAAACAATCAAATCCGCTTCCATTTTGCGTGTAAGCGTTGTGTAATCTGACTCCGAGATTTGGTTGGCAATGCTGTGCCTGGCGTACGGGCGCTCGCGCGCTGGTTAGTAGCACAACGCTTATCCGGTACATTCAGGACGATGATAACGTTGTTGTATACCTTGCAGGCACAAAACAAAGTCTGGCGCGATCACTAGAACAACCATTGCTTATCGTGGTGTTTTGTCGTTGCACGTCATGGAGTGAATGCGGTGACTAAATTGACTTTTTTTTATCAATGTCTGTCTGGTTGTTCTCTATTTGTTTTGCGTTTTTTCGTAGTTGCATTTCATTTACTGTTACCCGCGCGTGTTTAGAGAGTTTAGTCCGACCTAATTGATGCCACTCACACCTACATCAATTCCATCAACCATTGTTGAAAGCCGTGTAAAAGGCACAAAATTTGATTACTTACAGAGAGTGAATCAGAGAGAGAGAGAGAACGCTTTTTCCGGTGCTCATTGCCATTGGTTGCACTTTATCAACCGAAACAAAAGGCAACGCTGCCTAGTAGCATGATGCTTGATGCAACATTGTTGCTATCGCCTCTTCAAGCCATGTTGGCGCATTTTGGTTGACGAAAAGCCGACCCTCCGCCGCCGTTCTTTAACAACCGGAATAGACGCTGGCGTTAGATACCCCCGGGATGGAGGCCTTCGGTGTGTTGATACGACGGCTCTTCTTCAAGTGTTTCCATTCACTGTTGTTGCTACTGCTGCTGCTGCTACTGCTCTTGAGTTGCAACAGAAAAGCGATACTTGAGCGTTGTTGGCACAAAATTAGTGTCGGCATGGCCCCCGGCAGGCGGAGGGAACGCTAGGTCGGTCTAGAGAGCCGAAGCGCGCGAACGCGTTGCTGTAGACGGTGAACCGGTGAAGGTATCCGCGCAAGCCGCGTACACGCCAGAGGTTGTTGACGTCGTGCCCGTGGCCCTTGGACACGGTGTTAATTTCTCGGCCGTCGAGTGCAAAATTATCCTCTTCACCGCCACCACCATCTGCGCTTGAGCCGCTGTTCGTTCGGCCAGGGCATCTCGCTTAAAGCTTCGTCATCTTTACCTTTAAACGCCTGCAAAGCCTTTGTTTCGTTTCCGGTTGCGGTATAGCGACCAGCGCCCCAGTCATGGCCAGCATTCCAGCTTTTGCCTTTGACATGATAAGCAATGTCTCCGATTCAAGAAAGAATTCACTTCACAAGCAAGTTGACGGATCATCATGACACGTGGCCGCGCCCTGTCAGCGCCATGTCGTCAACCGTTATCGTTATGATTCGTTTAGCGTCGTTACACTAATCAGTAGGCGTCATCAGCATCGCTTTCTGTGTCTGTGTGCTGTGGAATGTCTGGTAGCTTGGTGGAATCGGATCGCTTGGACAGGAAGAGGAATTCTTGTCAAGAGTTCTTCCTAGTAGAGCTTACTGTAGCTCTCGTTCCGTGCGCTCAAGGCTGTCAATCAATGGAGCAAATGCTTAAAGGATGCTTAGAGCTATCTACGAGCTAGACTATTTAATATTAGTAGAGAAAAAGAGAGAGACAGAGAGAGGGACAGAGAGATAGACAGAGAGAGAGAGCGATCTAAGATACCAAGCTGGAATGTTCCAGCTCCCGTTGTAGCTATCTATTGTAGCAACATTGCAGCAGCAAGTGTTATTCACTACTCATTTGATCCTGGAGAGCATCTGTATGCGCCGGCACTCACTCGGCACTCGAGCACTGCATGCGCCGTGTCCGGGTGCACTATCGGAGGCTTAGTTGGCCACCGGTCTGCCAATGGTGCGGAACCGAGCTCTACTTTAAAATCAATAATCCCAGTCCCCGTTCCAGTCCCAGTCCCAGTGGCAGTCCCGGTCCACTGGAGTGCTGCACAAATGTCGAATTTCAATCGATTGGCTCTGCTCCTCGTCAAGTGCTGTAGCTGCGAGTTGAGCGCCATCCATCATCGCATCGCGTACCGCTTCCGACATTCGTTTCGGTTACTTGTCCGACCTAGAACACGGAACAACGTGGCTGCTGGGCATCGGGACTAAACGATGTAATTTTCCACCCAGAATCCCCCACAAGCACACATACACGATTCTTCTCGTCTCCCTAGAGCACCGGTACGTGTCCGTATGTCGTTCGCTCGCCAAAAACACAGAGAGTGAGCTGGCTGAGCGACATCCACGGCGTGTCTTGTGTCCGTGCGGCGTGGTCCCGTGGTGGCTCCTTCCGCTGTCATACTTTAGTGCCTTTTATGCCATTTCACGGTTGAACTCTTTCACCGATGCTCTCTGCGCCCGGAGCGTCCAGACTGGCTCTGAGCTGATGCTGCTACTGCTGTTGCTCGAGAGCAAAATCCTTAAAACTATGAATCATGCGAGCGTACCGGTACCCCGGTAAGAGAGGGGAAGGGCAGGTAAAAAGGGGTTGAAGAAGGGGGAACGAAATGGGACGAATTCGTCCCGCGTTGCTTCCGTGGCCAAACATTCAGAGGCGGAAAGAGAGAGAAAGAGAGGGTGAAGGATGAATTCAAACAATACCAACCAGCGGGGTGGGAGGGGTGAGTGTGGTGGTGTGCACCACCTTCTCCTCTGGTCTCCCCCCCCCCCCCCCCGCCCGGCCCCTTTTGTATGCCAAACTGTGTCATGTCGTCCTCTATTCTCCTCTTCTCGTCATCATCCCGCTTGGCTCTTTTTCTCGCATGACTTTGTATGTTTTTGTGCGGAATTGTATCGCGGTGTGTGTGTGGTTCCACCTGGTTCCACCGAACTCCCCCTCCCCCTGCGTTGCTCCAACGTGAGGTTTGTGTTCCTCTATTTAGATGCCCCCGGGCGGTACACGTTTGTTCCATCCCAACAGAGGGCCGAACGCGGTGTATCCGGACCGTAGCCAGCGATCCGGCGCCACTCGTCACATGCTCGTGGGTGTCCCGCATTTGCGCACCCTCCAAAAGGGGTGGCACTTCTTTTGCGAAAGGATAGCAGCGCAGCGTAGGTGTGTGCGGTGCGGCTGCCGTTATGGGCCCGCGTGTTGCGTGTGGTGTGCGTTGTGTCTGTTTGCGTTGGTTTTGTTGTGAGTGTCAGCGTTACCGGGGTTCCCGGGGAGGAGAATGTCGCGCGCCCTCTCTCGGTGTCGGTGCTGCCTCGAGAATGTGAAAGTACTTGCTTTTATGTTATTGCCATCATCACTTGTATCGTCATCAGCAGCAGCAGCATCATCCACTGTTCGAGCCGCACACACCCGGCATACGCACACCTTTGTGTGGACGTGTGCGAGCTTTCAGCGTACCGACCACCCACACAGGGGTGAGGGGTGTCGCGTGAAAGTAAGGTTCGCGTTTCCTTTCAGCACCGCGTACGGCTGGTCTGTGTTGTCTAAAATTTGTAATCTTCCATGCTGGTGGTAGTGGCGGGAACCATCGTCAGCGAACTGCACCACTAATGTGCGGTGATGTCGCCCGAAAACGGGTGCCAGCGAGGACACGCGAGGTTTGTTGTCGTCGAATGGAATGCGTGTGCGCGGTGGCCACGGTCTCGCAAATATGCTCTCGATCACGCTGATGACAATGTGTGGGCATCATTAGTTTAGCTCGATTTTTGTTCTATGTTTATTAAAGCGTTGGTTCTGGAGAGGCCGTGAGACTGCAAGGATACAAGCGAAGGGAAAGCACCCACCGATAATCATGATGCTCGATGTACTCTCACATAATAAGCCATTTGTTTCGTAAAACTGTTGCATAACAATGTAAGCGTTCATCCCACGGTTCATCGGTCATCGGGCTCCTGTTCAATGGGGTTCGAGAGTTTTTCTTTCGAAGCGATAATGCCCTTTGTGCTGCACAACTTGCAGGCACGCTATATCGAAACAACCTTTTTTTTTTGGTAGCCATTTCATTGTGCTGATGGATGCAAAAAACTGACAGGGATGCGGTGGCCCGTTATGGGGTTGTGACGTTCCAGACGAAAAGCGTTTGACCTTACTACATTTGATGTTGGAAGCCCTTACGGCATCACATGAACATACTATATCGAGCATAAAAAATGAAAACAAACAATAGACGAAGTGACTGCGACTTTTTTTACTTTTTGATAACCAGTTATTTGGGGAAACTTGCGGTGCAGTTACAAGTCCATTAATGAACTTTGTTGGAACTCTGCACTCTTAAAAAAAAGATGAAACAATTGAATTGTTGGAAACAAATAAGCAGTAAGAGTATTTTTTCAAATAAACATTTCTAGTTTCGCTGATTAATTCATTTGCAATTTTAAAATAAACTAAACGAGAAATAAAATAGCTATGATTATTTAATCCTTATTCCCAGTATTGTAACTAAAGCACGTTTCGGACCTAGACTGTCCGACTCTCGTTGCTCATGTTAATGCTCAAGAGCTTTAAAGAACACTCTAAACACTCCTCATAAATTCGCACACAACAACAGCTAAGCCAAACGATTCGAATGTCAAGTGGATTTTCATTCCGGGTATTTCTTAGAATTCATCTTCACAGCCACAACCCCAATAACCACCGGCCCTCACCCCACCCGAGGGTTTTCCATTTGTTTATACAAAACGTTTTGGTCGAGACCAGAAGCTTGCGGCTGGACCCAGCAAAAAAGCGGCTCACCTGACCTGAAAAAGGATGCTTAGGGAAAGATGTTTTTACTACCCCCCCCCCCCCCTCCCTATCACAAAACCACCCCCATATCACCATCCTATGGGCGCGCGAGTAAACGGAAGCCCATCAACGAACGCATACCCATTCCTGATGCTGCTGCTGCTGTCATGTCTTCGCTGCGAAGTACAACCAACCAAACGGCGTGGAGAAGGATAAGCTCTAAGTGTTCCCCGCCCTTCCCGGAGCACTTCAACCCGGGGCCAGTGGCAGCCCAGCGCCACCACCCCGAGGTCATGTAAACGGATAATGGTCGGTCGCCATATCAACCGAGCATTTTCGGGTCTTTTCAACACTCCCTCTCTCTCTCTCTCTCTCTCTAATCGGCCTCGGCTTCTCGGGACGCACCTCATGGTACAGAAAAATTGAAAAATTGGTCCAAAACGACCCAAGCAACCCCCCTCCACACACATTGGCATTAGCAACGGAGTGCTACCCGAAGTGCGGGAGTGTGCGGGATTTCTTCTTTATCTCCGATGCTGGAGATGTCCGTAATCTCGACCTCTTTTGTGGTCGGGGCTGTTGGTTCTCGCCAACCTGTGTGTGTCTTACCTACCTCCCGTCTACGTCACCACCGCTACGTCGCTTATGGCCGAGAGCGACCGATTAGGATTTCGTGGTGGGGTCGTCGAGCTAAGGTTCCGTTGAGGGATCCTTTTTAGGGCGGGGGGCAGCACAGCAGGTAACACACCGTATACTCTACATCGTCGTCAGGTTTCGGGTCGTTTGAAGTGGCAGAAAATTGCCATCCGCAGTAGTTAGGAGCTAAGTCTTTTTGTCAGTGCTCCTTGGTGAGCACGATCGCGATTTGTTTTAAGGATTTTTTACTCGCAAGAAGCAGCTGATGATTTCGATTCTACGGTTTGGAACCGTAGAGCTCCTAATCTGTTCATTGATTTATTACATTTAAGAATTACAAAAGATGCCATCGATCAGCAGCGATCCGGTGATGTTCAGGACAGCTGTTGACAAGCGGTTATCTTTAGTAGCTTAAACACTTTGGACACATCCTAGGCAAAGGCCAAGATACCTCTTCTTCACCATCGTAAGCCACCCCGTGACCAAGCGACCCATTATTAGCCTTTCGGCTTAGTAGCGACAGCAACCACGCTTCAGTCCAGCACATTGTGTCCGCCGAACGTCCCGGATTGGTGATGACGATGTTGTTGGTCGACGATCCGTCTCGCGCTACGCCTCCTTCACAGGACACTAAAGAGAGATAGAGAGAGAGAGAGAGAGAGAGAGAGAGAGAGAGAGAGAGAGAGGCCAGAGAGGGCTTCCGAAGACGGCAAACTCATTAAGTAGCGGTGGCAATAGGTTCTTTAAAGCGCTTTCGCTCCCGGTGCTGGGGCTAGCCTTGGGGCAAATTTACACGATTAATACCTCCACGGACGGAACGGAAGGTAAATATTGAGCAAACGATAAGGACCCGCCTGCCCTTCGGCTCCAGCAAGGTAGACAAATAGGTGACAGCTCTACGTCAACATTTGCCCGCGGCTCTAGTAGCAGAAGGGACGACGCTCCTGCGCACCAGCCCGAAAGGTAGCGACCGATGGAAACATCAAAGCGTGTCGTGTGCTGCGAACGTG